>NW_010523412.1:1505-10636 GCF_000687285.1 Phaethon lepturus | reverse complement strand
AATGCACCCACCACACCAGTGTGATAAGGCAGCACTGGGGCGCGGGGCTCGCTTGGGTCCTTCAGCACATGAAACTGCACTCGGGAGTCCCTGAGCTCGTGGGAAGCACTGGAGGCAACTGCAATAGGAAACTGGTCTGGTCATCTTCCAGGGTGAATGCCTTATTTTTTGGGGAAAAAACTGAGAATGGATTACTGAAGTTGCAAATTTGGTAACTCACCCTCAGTACAATCCAACCCAGACTTGTTTATTGCTTTCAGTAGCAGTACTCTTTTTTCCTTTTTTTTTTTTTTTTAAGAGCACGATTGAACTTCAATAGGAATTTATAATTGGAATCTAGAAATTGTCTTCAATAGAAATTTTCTACACTTAGCTTCTACAATTTTAGAAGTTTTTTTTCCTCTTCATCAGCTGCAGAGAAAGAAGAAATGAGGGACTCCGGTTTTCTGTGATTTTGCCAAATCCCTAGCCCCTGACCAATGAAATAGTGCCGAGTTATACTAGGTAGGGATCCAGTCCTTTTGGTTTGAAGTTGAAAAAACCAAAAAAACCCACAAACAAACCCAAACACCCACTTCCCCCCAACCCACCACCAAACAGCCGTAGTTTGGGCTGTTGTCTACACTTGTACCACTGAAAGAAAGCAGTGTTAAAGGTTGGATCAAAGAAAATACTTATTTTTGTAATCTGTAAACCTACCGTCATCCTTGGTTCTTTCTATAACTGCGGGAAAGCTGGGGACTCCATCGCCGATACGAGTGAATGCCAATACCTGGATCTCATAGACCACGTATTTTCGCAAGCCAGACAGCAGGAAAGACTGAGTGTGGTTACCTCTTACTATTTGGCTCTTTGGTTCAGAGTCTAAATCTTTTGCTTTGAAAAGTATCTGCAGAACAAATGTATATGAAACGTAGAAAGGAAAAGAGTGTTACATAAGGACTGAAAAAAGGACATTTTAGATTCCTCCTTTTCACAAGTATAAAACGAGATTATATTCACCACTCACCCTTTTAAAAAACAGCATACTTCCTATACCTTCTCCAGCTCATTTATGAATAATATAAATATCCAACAGGTGAATAATAAATATCAAATGGAAAAAAAATATCCAGGTAATGCATTAAAAATTAAGTAAGCATGAAACTCCAGTTGTGTACCTTGTAACCCAGGACGAGACCATTCTGCTCGGACTCGGGGACTGCAGCCCATGTCAGAAGGATCTGGGTCGAACTCACGGCTTCAGCAGAGACATTCTCAGGAGGACCAGAGGGAACTGGAACACACGGCACAGCCAAAAGCAAAAATAGGTAAGACGTACTAGATAATGGTGCTCCATTCCCCCAATCTGCTTGGGATTGTTCCAGGATCCCATAGAAGAGGACTCAAATCCAAAAGGACTGGAATAGGTTCTAGACAATCCCTTCTCCTCTTGTACTCATTCTGCACCGTTTTTGTATTCCAGCCTGCTTCACAGTTTCTTGCCAGTTTATCTCAGAAATCACAACGTTTGTAAAGAGCTAAACATTTAATAGTAATCAGTATCTACAGATAGACAGTAAATATAGACAGATATGAACAAATTTCAGGTTCTATATACTTGCAGTAATTAGAATCAAGTTTAAATTGCTGGACTTCTACAGAAGTCTATCTCCTAGTATTTCTTTCCCATACATTTTATTTCCCTATGCCAAAAACTAGAAATCTTTATGAATGGGAGTTTATCTTATGGTACGATCTGTTCTAACAAGAAGTTTTACGCCACCTTGACTTCCTATATTATCTGAAAGGAAATTATAGCATCTGGTCTAGTGTTAGCAATAATTCCAATCACCGGATTGCACTCCCAGTTCAGTAAGAAGTTCTTTAACCTCTAAGCCCTTTGATTATGTGATAGCGTTCAACATTTGCAATACATCAATTATAGACGGCCGCATTAACGCAAGGTGTATTTTCAGGGACTGATACGGTGTAAATGAAAGATATGCCTATTTCATTTATGTTGCAAAATTGGCTCTTATGAAACTAGAAACATCATTAGAACTGATGGCACAGGAACACTGTAATTTTCTCTGACTCGAGAGAAGAGCAAACTTGCATTTTCTCACGCCATTAAAACTCTAACCACTGCAGAACCACACAACTGCAGGCTTTTGTAGGCAAGCTTAATAGCATGCCGTGTTACGCAAAGCAGAATTTGAGGCTATTTTTAAGAGTTCACATTTTACGCTGCCCTTTTGCATTTTTTTTCCCTGTGGCATTTCCAGCATCTGAAGGGTACAATCTTTTCTAAAGCATGATACACCTGTCAGACCTCAAGAGAACATTTCACCAAGTTATGTTACACAAGCACTTATGGACAGTAAGGCTTGATTAGGTCCTGAATATATCACAAAAAGGAGCACCAATCTCTGCCAAAAGTAATGCTTTCCTGGCTGTCTGAATGAAAGAACAGATCTGCTGCTCTGAAGGCGAGCTCCTGAAGCTCCTAGCAACATGAACGAGATAATGAGTATGACACCAGAATTAATATAAATTGGAAAAAAAATGCACCGCCCCCCACCCTTGTGCACTCAAGGTCAACCGCGGAGATAGTAATTTCTGAGACAATTTCCCTGTTACCAATTATTTGGGACAGGAGCACCATCACACAACACTGCAGCAGACTAAAATCCAATTTTTTTTCCTCTCCAATGCTGAAGTGCCTTTTTTTAAAAAAAAAATCTTCTCCTAGATTTATCCCCCACAAGGATATAATTACGTTAAAGGAAAATAGATTGCCAGGAGCCATGAATGTCTTTGGATAACTGCCATAACTTTATCTGTAGATCTTCACAAAGAGCTACTCCCACATGAATCACTTCTGGCGAGAGAAAGGGTGGAGGTGGGTCGCAGGAAACCAGAATGCGTAGAGGAAAGAAGCCCTTTCCAGCCACATTTGTTTTTATTTTATCTGGTTTGAAGCCTTTCAAGAGAGAAAAAGTTTTTTTCTTTTACAAATATTTCTCTTCCTCTTTGATCAGCAGCCATGAGATCTCCCAAATTCACAAAAGGTGGAGGCTGTGCCCAGGCTGGCCCCGCGCGCATGCTTGCTTTGAGGTGTGTGTACGACCACGCTGCTGGCAGGGTGACTCGAAAGCTCACGAAGGAGAGAAGGGTCTATCTGAAGATGTATTAGCCCAGACTCCTCTTAATTCCCAGTGACAGCCAGAGCAGCTAAATGTCCCCTCTCGCTGGAAAGAAGCCTAAGTCCAATGCCTAAATGGCCAAAATTCTTCCGTTCGTTGAGTGTGCTTTAATTCTCCTCTTCTCATATTAGTGTTGAGAATTTTATTCTAATATGGTTGTATGAACTTGCAAGTGATATTATGGATCTTATTGTTGCCAGTCTTTTATCAAGTGACAGACTTTGATCGACCCTCTAAGAATGAATTGAAACGTAACCTTCATTTCTCTGACCCCTCTCCTCTCTCAGGATATCGTGATTCAAGGACATTATAGTTTGCCGAGACTAATTAGCAGCTTGAGTGAGGCATAGAGATCCCTCTTTCCTCTGCAAGCTCCATTCTCTAATGCTGGTTTCCTTAACTATTGCACTGAAGACTTTGTTATAAGCTCCAAAGCCGAGTTCTCATTAGTAACCCGCAAGAACAGAAGCCAAGCAACAGTGTCCAAAAAAATCTCAGAGCTTTAACGAAATGAACCGGAAATACTGAAGCTAAATGATGAGCTAATCCAGCAAACTGCCAGCTGCACAATGTACTTTAGAAGATCAAACGTAGGAAATTATAGTTACTGGCACTTTGGACTGGAACTTCAATAAGAACTCAAGTTTTTAAGGTTATCCATGTTGGCATCTAAGACCGTGCATCGTCCCTCTACATCTGACATAGCCATATTTGATATATAGCAAATGATGCTGTTTCATGTCACTAACTGGGCCAAAAGCAGCTTTTAATAAGCTAGCCTGTATTCTGGCTTTCTAAGAAAAAAGTGCAGTGGTTCTCTCCACTTTGGCAGCTCATTTTAGCTGAACATCCATCGCTGTCTTTTGAAAGTAAAAATTAAGCTGACATGTCGTACATCTGACATCCATTAAGAGGTGCAAATTTAGAGCAAGGTTTGTGGCAACGGTAGCGTAGCTGCAGTACACAACCATCTTGCCTATAAAATTAGATACCGCAGGCTAAATTCTCAGCTTGTATAAACTGACAAATCCCTGCAGTGACATTGGACCACATTTGAATTATCAAGTGATGCTTTATCACATCACAGTAACTGCTTCATGAAGGTCAGCCTCTGAATCATCAAAAGATTGATCCTTGCCATAGATGTGTGACCCTGTTTGTGTAGTAGCTGGTTTTGTAAGACAAGTATGCACGTTCGTGCAGCTGAACATTAGGAGCCCAAAAATATTAAGGCACTGGGTTAGGTGTATTTGAGATCAATTGTTTGAAAATAACAGGTTTTATGTCTAAAAGGCAGCAGCCCTGTCAAGGTTGTTCTAATACATTAGAGATCTTCACATTTGATGATCTTAGAGGTCTTTTCCAACCTTAATGATTCTATGATTTTCTTGCTTTCTCAATATTGTACCTATCGTCGTTGTCAATTTATTGAGTGGAAACTGAGCTTGTTCCTCTGCAGTTATTTTACACTGTAAAATTTAATGAGTTATTTAATTTCTAACATTATAAAAATATTTTGGATTGATAAAACCTGTCCTGTTTAAAAATCCTAATTCATCCCCCTCCACCTTCAGCTGCTTGCAACCCTATCTCAGATTTTTATTTTAGGGTTTCCCAACTGTTTTTGAAGCCTGGGTTTCCAAACCCCAAAGTGTTATTTATTCTCTCATAGCTTCTTTCTTCTTATAGAGATGTTCTATATTCTAGTACCTGTAACAGCATGCTCCTTTATTGTCAGCATGTGTGCTCAGCTAGTACTAATACGATCGCACGTCCTAGAATAAACAGCAGTGTAAAAGTACAGCTTTATTTTCAATAAAGATTTCAGATTCCAGTGGCTGCACTGCCATCAGAATACCACAAGGAGATTTAGAGCCCGGGCTCTAACTCCTTGGGCTCCTTGGATGGTGTAAACCAAAGAACTGTGAGTTCTGCCAATGAACCAAGTGACCCTGGCCAAGGCACCTCTGGCCAGCTCTGAGGGATGTTTACAATCTGCAGCACCAGGCAAAACCAACTTCCCTAAGACTCCGTATCTACAAAATGGAAAAATATGTATTTAGGACATCAGCTTTTAAAGTACTTTGAAAACATAGCGATAAATAGAATTTTTCTTATAGTTCAGAAGACAGACCTAAAAACGCTTTGACCTTTCTCTCTGGCTTTGGCTATCTTTTATTTGCATTTTAACCCCATTTGACTGTGCGTACAGGTTAAGTGCAGATTCCCTGAAGTTCTCTCATGCAGCTTGCTGCTATGCCAGTGCTTCCTGTATATTCTAAATCTAAGAAAATACAGCCAAAAATCTGAGCCCTGACTTGCTCTATTCAAGAAATCAGATGTTAGTATCAAAGAAAACACATGAAAAAAACCAAATGAGTCCTTATGGCCCAGATCACAGCTTTGTGTTATTTTGATCCTGGTTTCTGTGTGATTCCTACAATCAGTTTCAAGTCAATCTTCTTTTAATACTGCAAGAGAAAATGCCAAATACACATGTAACCTCTGATCTTTAGATGCTGAGCAAGAGCACTATAATCCTATGGTTTTATGAAATCACTTAATCTCAGTATTTACTACATTTCAAAAGAAGTGTTTGAAGAGCAGCAGAACGGAGAAAGCGGAGAATGCACTACCTTTTTCTTATGATACAGAACACTTCAGAACTATTTTGTCTGGGTCATGCTACCTCTAACTCCAGCACAAGCATGCCTTGTTTAAAACATACCTCTGGCAATAGCTTCCCAATTACTACTTCCCAAAAAGCAACACTTTATGGAGGGGAATGATTTTGTTTAGCATTCTCCCCAGCTAGTTCAAAGGATAGTTATCTGAACCAGCAGACCAAACCCTGCCATGTACAGCACGTTCACCGTACAGAGTGCGCAGACATGCGTATGTGTGTCTGTAAGTGTAGGGTATGCATAGGAGAAAACTCCAAAACATTTTAATGAAGAAAAATAGGCAAAAAAAAAAAAGAAAAAATACCAGTGTTGAACCTTGCATAAATACAGGTCACAAAGAGCTTTTATTATTAAACTTTTAAACCATGTATGTCATTCATTTTGTTATTAATTTGCCATGTACATTTTAATTTATGGGGAAAGTAGGTCTGGAAATAGGTTTTGTGGAAGCTAACAGCTTTTCGAGATCTGTCTTTTCTGTTGCTACTAAGCTAACAATAATTTCCTGTTGCCTGAGATTGTGAGTTTGCTTCTGATATTTGAAGTGCCTACGCTAGTATGGACAAATCAGCCAGACAATACAGTACCTGTGCTCTAGGTCTACGTGCAGGTTAGGTCTGTGTGCAGGTTATGCCTACGTGCAGGTTATGTCTATATAGCCTTGTACACACAATTTTAGAAGGCAGTTTTTGAAAATGTGACATCAAAAGCTCTGATAATTATTTTTTTTCTATATGGGTAATCAGCTCTCTAAAATAACAGATAAGCACAACTGTGAGAAAATCTGCCTCAGCCTAGAAGCAGAGAGGGGAAAGGGGGAGAAAAGGGTACCAGGGAGGGAGAGGAAGCACGAGAGACCTGCTCAGCCAGAGAAGGCTGGATGCGAGTTTCTCGTCGTGTTGTCCGTACTGCTGCCAAACAGGGGCAGGAATGGGGAGAGGTTGTTTTGTTTGCTTTAAATAACCTGCAGGTTTATGCATGAAAGCGGGGTAGGAATAAAATAAATAACTCCCCCCCTCAAATGCCTGTATGTCTTTTTGCCTTCAGTGCATCTAGAGATTGTTTTATTTCTTTCATTTTAGATTTAACGGATCAACAAGCGAAAAAAAACCCCCAAACAAAACCAAACCAAACAAACTGAACAAAAAGGCAGAAAACGCTGAAGTTGGCGGGTGTGTCCTGCACAGTAGACACGGCGCTTTGACTCACCGGACTCCCGCGTACGACCTCTCACTACTTCACTCCATGGTCCTGCCCCGATGGCATTGAAAGCCTGGATCTGCAGTTCATACTCTGTCCACTCCTCCAGGTCTTCGATCGTGTACTCTCTTTCCAACCGGTCATTAATAACCTTCATCAAGGTGGGAGACTGCAGATCCACACGCCAGAACTTTATCTTGTACCCCACTGACTCCGGATTGCCGTTATACTGCGTGTCGGGCAGGGGCTGGCAAGTGACACAAAAAGCACAATGTTCCTACAGAGAACACATCGCCGGGGCTTTCCAACCCATATACCACGCTGCCTGAGCTCATGTAAGGCCACAGGAAGGCAAAAAAGATCAAGAGGTTGATTTTCTGTTTCGTTTATGTTTTACGGTCTCAATACTTCTGTGTTGCCTGAAATTTTCTTTTAATATTTACCTTAATTTTGAGCCAAATAGATATGGCCACAGAACTATGCCATCTGCTGTGGGTGTATCAACAGAGATGATACAAATACATTTCAGAGCTTTGTGATTAATTATGGAAATGAATGATAAATTGCTGAAGCATGTGACAAATTCATTTATCATACATTTTTAACTTTTTTTTTTACCGACTCTCTGCCTACTCATTTATCAGCAGAGATTTATTCTAGTATTCTAACTCCCCAAGCAATTTCAGAGATTAAAATATGAAATAATTAGCCTACTTCATGAAGTTTAGAGTTTTTCCCCATAAAACTAACTACACGAGACCACAGACGGCTGAGATCCAGTTCTGAATCACTGGGAAAGTTTGATACACATGAACATTTCACAGCTTAGAGGACTGTATCCCGCAGGCGAGCAGGGCTAAAAATGTGACCCTTATTCTGCAGGAAGGAAGGAATTCCCAGCTCCCAAGGGGACACAGATTCACCTGCAGGTCTTGGAAAAAAGAGATTAAACACTTTCAAATATTGATGTTACTAAGTGTGAAAAAGGTGTATCAGGCCATTTTTAGCTGTGGCTGTTGCTCCTCCTGAACCCTGCACAGTTTGACTCATGAAAAACAGGCATCCAGGTAGCACAGCAAGGAAACACAGTCTTAAAAATGTTTTAAAGTCTCTTAAAACAACCTTGAGTTAATTTTGATGGAAGATATGTAGGTCTGGATATACCACCAAACATTTAACAACGTGGGCATGTTTTTCACACAGCAAAGCCATGAATGAGTTACGTGCATCCTATCAAATGAACTGCAATGGCTTTTCTACTGAGGTGACACGTTCAAGTTTGATGTTCTGGTCTTTCAAGGTTCAGAATTAAGTGCAATATCCCACTGAGAAACTGGAATTTCTCCTTTCTGATGGGAGAAAACCCCTCTTGTTTCTAGCCTGATTTTGACTTCCAGCCCTAATGAGTTTATGCATGGAAAAGCTAACATTTGGGCAAAAGGAAACCTGTCCTTCATCAACTTCACACCATAGTAACCCCAGTGGAAAGTTATCCCTAACGGGGGAGAAGAAAAACCATTCTGGAGCAGGTTAATTGCCAAGCAAATCCCAATGTGGCAACTCTGTGGGTAACTGAGACAGTCAAAGGGGCACAACTATGTCATCAATCACTGCATCTTCACAATTAATCATTTCTTGCTACGCTTTATCACATAACTCCATACCCGTTCACATAAATATAATCCTCCTACAGGAGTGGACTTTGCTGCCTTTGAGCCACAGCTGCTCAGTACCTGCAGGACGATTGTCAACGGCCGGCGTGCACCTTCTGGGGACCATTTTCTGCAAAGCAAACGACTGAGCCCTAGGAAACTGCAAATTGGCTCAAGTATTGCATTCCTGTCCTACATGTTGACCCAGACGGTCGAAACTAGAGTCTCAAAAGCCAAGGTTTTACACACAGGCATATATTCCCCTGATGAAGTGGCAGAAGTAGTGGCAGTAGGCAATTTAAGTGATTAATAAGGCACTTAAGGTAAGTCTCAGATTTCTGACAATTCTGAAAAAGGAACTAATTTTGCTGTTACTCCTTGTGCCAAGTGCAAGGAAAAGGCATTCC
>NW_010523412.1:0-1463 GCF_000687285.1 Phaethon lepturus | reverse complement strand
CCCCGTGGCCCGGCCCCCCCCCCACCTTAGCCACAGGCTGGTCTCGCTGGCCGTGCGCACGGTGACGCTCCCGGGGGCAACATCTGGTGGAGCCTGCAGCGTCTGGATGACGCGGGAGGGCTGGCTGAGCGGGCTGGGGCCCACCACGTTCACCTGCCGCATCCGGAACCTGCAGCGGAGGACAGATGCAGTGCAGGTTTAACAGCTCAGCGAGTGGTACCTCTCTTTCCAGAACAGCAGAAAGACGGAAAAATACAAATTAGGTCCTTCTAGATGTTCCACAAAGGTCGTTGCATGCAGGTCCCCTTCGTATTCATTACTGAACTGCTTTCAGACCCGCTCAGGTATTAACAAAAATGAAAATGAGATTAGCTTAGGGTCTATTAGAAACTTAGGTATTTGTGTTAGAAATTTATGTTAATTATACCAAGTCTGATGAGCTTATGCTAGCAGTAAGTGATTTTCTCTTGCAATGCTTGTACAATACATTCAGAAAGGTATTAAAATATCAAACTTTGGATGTTCTCATTCCCTGTCAATATAAAAAATATACTAGTGATAACATTTCCCCTCAATTACTGGTTGAAAGAAGCTGATTTATCCCCGTGCTGCATTTCAGCCTTCCTGCACAAGAAAGATTAAGTTAGTTAATATGGATACGCGTCTTTAAAAAATACCCTGTCTGCTTGAAACCATCTCTTCTACAACAGAAATCCCTATTGGGTCACAAAAGATTTAGAGAAATCTTTTTTTCAGGAAGCACAAATAATTAAGACGTGCTGTACATTTCAGATACTCTCACCCGTCACAAGCAATTAGAGGTATCCTGCGCCTGCACATAAAAACATGACCTGTTCATTCTAAACAATTTTTGGACCTAATGACTGAGCTTGGAAAAAGGGTGAGCTAATCAACATAGCAGTGTTTATTTATCTGCTGTGATTTCCCTGGAAAATGCATTAAAGGAAACACATTAAACAAATACTGTCCTTGATTTCACTCTCAAACATTGGCACAAAATACAGAAAAGAAGCTGGCTGCTAAAGATGTGGCCTGATAATTAGCTTTTGTGATATATTTCCTCAGTGGACAATGGCTAAAGCTGATGAGAGGACCACGAATCCATTTGGCAACAACTTTCTAGGTTTCAAAATTTATATAAAATTGTTCTATACTGAAAGAAAACAAAAAAAAGCGCTCATATCTGTGTACGCATGAGAGAAAAAAAACCAGGCAAAATTTAATGAGCTGCTTTAGTCTACAAATTATGAAGAAGAAGATCAGAGGAGAACCGGAGGTGTGGAAGGTGCCATTGCCAACCAGCATAACTGCTCTTGCTAGGTGTGCAAGTCTTCATTTTGCATGGACACTGAACATTGAATTCTGGTACAACCTGCACTTAACTATTCACTTCTGCCTTTTCAGCTTTTGGGACCACAGAATCACTAAGGTTGGAAAGGACC
>NW_010523411.1:22721-36153 GCF_000687285.1 Phaethon lepturus | reverse complement strand
CCAAACTGTTCTATGATTCTATGATTCAAAAGCAAGAAAGCTGGATCAAGAGAAGTGATGTTTTGAAGATCAAATATATTGAGCTCTCTCACACTACTAAATCATAAGGAATGGTACTAGGTTTTTTTTCTCAATTTTCTAAGTTTCAGACTGAAAGGACTTTTCTGAGGGGTATTGCACTGAATGTTTTCCACTTGTTCTAAGAGTTGCTTGTCTGACATGGTTGAAAATATTTACAAGCCTTAGGACATCATGTCTTAAATCCAGTGATGAGGTACTCCAGGTGGCACCAGTGTAAATTTAGCATGACCAGGGAGGGGAAAAATATCAATGTGAAATTGTGTTGTACTAAACCTTTAAATGAAGCAAGGTAAAACTGCCAAAAATTTGAAGAGCTTTCATTCTTTCTGAAAGCAGCTCTGAAAAGAAGCTCACTGGTTCCTAAGGTTCAGGTTAAGTATTTTTCAAGAGAATGAAGAAAAATCTTATTATTATTTAATTATTTCAATATTATTATTATAATCTTAAAATTAAGAATGTTAATGAAACATTTATGATGAGCAAATGCACTAAAAATGCAGAATCTTTATCTGTTGTTCTGTATGATAACAGAAGAATAGTGATTTTGTTTGCTATAATTTATTTAAATCAGAGCATATGTATGACAATTTTTCTGGACTTTCTTGTTATGCATTTCCCAGGTGTTCTCTAAAACAGTTAATTTTAAAAGGGCAGTGCTAGGTTAAGTGGTTCCACTTTAACAATTAAGGTTGTAAAATACTGGGAATCACCCATTTGACAGTCCCTGTACAGATCATAGTAATTCAGGTTTAGTATTTGATCTGTAAATTTATTTCATTGATATTTCACATTCACGTGCACCAGGCTCTCAAACTACAGTTGTCACTCTGAGAAGTTTTATCCATGACTTCAGCCACAGCCGGGTCACAGGTGAGTGAGAAGCTGAGACAGATACAAAAGGTCTTTGAGGGATGTAACTTAGTCCACTTTTGAAAGATATATGCACATATCAGCTGATGCAAACTTCGTACTTAAGGTACAATTTACATAGGGAAAGTGTTTACTTTAGTAGAATTTGTACCAGCTATAGCAAGAAATGTAGCAGAGGTGAGCAAACCTACTTTTCTGCTCATGCAGCTGCACTTCTGCCAGAAATCTGGCAGGATAATAAAGATGCAACCCTTAGAAATTGCTGCCCACTTGAATAAATCAGTAACTGAATTAAACAGGGTTGCAAATAATTTCCAAGTAAATATAATGGGTTTTTTAAATGTCATTACAGACTCCCGAAATTCTTATTTTCATCTTGATTCTGTTTGCAGTCACTGCTGCAGGACCTTTGCTTTGTCAGAACTGAGGTCTAGTAGCTTTAGGCCATTTTTGTATTCTCTTGTCCCAGTAAAACTACCAGACGCAATCTGTGGATAAAAAGGTTTATCCAGAAGAAAAAAGAAATTAATTGAATACGTACTATTCTGCATGAAACTGGTAACTGGGCACATGGATTTGAGATACAGTTAGGGAACAAAAAGTTGCTTATGTAAGGGGTAAATAGACATAATAGGATGAAATTAAGACATGGAGGTTTTGGGATGTGTAACAAGAAAAAAGCTTCCTAACGGGTAACATAGGCTGAAAATAATCATTCACAGGAGGCATTGCTCAAGACAGTTTAACT
This sequence comes from Phaethon lepturus, assembly GCF_000687285.1. Lineage (NCBI taxonomy): Eukaryota > Metazoa > Chordata > Aves > Phaethontiformes > Phaethontidae > Phaethon > Phaethon lepturus. The sequence goes on along the minus strand of NW_010523411.1, from coordinate 34,454 downwards.
TGATGGGACAAAAAAGCCAAGAAATGACTGAGCAAATCCAACTGAGCTTTTCTCTCTCCTTACATACATCATTGACGAGTGCAAAAAGGGAAATGAGAGGCAAACATTTTTGAATGAAGACACAGAAACCAGTACACATGTTCCCAAGGAGGCCAAGATCTAGCTTCAGAAAAGGAGTTACATACAGGCATAAGGACTCTGGCATCCGATGTAGGTGTGAAATCATGAGTTTCACTTCCTGACTCCTACCTCAGGAACTGCACATTTTAACATTACCCTGCTGGATAAGCTTTCTCTAGGGATGGAAGCTCAAACATCAACCTCCTCCACCAATGCGGTGACTGACAATAGACTTCTTTTTGCATCCTTTTGTGCCCCAGGAGCGCTGAGCTCCTCGCTAGTGCAGTGGCCCGGTTTCAGAGGTGAGAGTGGGGGATGCTCTCATCCTGGACAGCCTAATTATTAAAGCAGGCTTCTGGCAGGACCATCAGGGTCCCAACTCATCAGGGGAGTCTCCTCCTGAACATTGAATCCAGTCTCTCCAGCTCCAGATGGATGACTGCTCTATGATTTAGGCTTGTACCATCCAAAAAGTGACTCAAGCATCATATGTGTTTATTAGAGATAAAGAAGACCTGTTCCTGGCTGCATTAGGTGCTTGTGGTTTTGTAAGAGATCGTGCAGAGAAGACCATTAGGACTGTGGCCTGATCAGACTGCAGAGGGGACCAGTGGAGGTATCGTGAAGTGGCAGCTGTCTGCACGAGAAGAGGTCTCTTGGTGCAGACAACGCCTCAGGCTGAGGCTGGAAGCACACAGTGAAGTTAGTTGCTGCCGGGGCTAAATGACAGCCAAGTGCAAGAGGGTTTTTTTGGCTGGGTAGTTTTAGATCCACCAGTTAAGTTGTGCTGGGGAGCATTACTGTTTCTCCCCAGAAGGGACATGGGAAATGAGAAAGACCTGTCTCAGTGCATAGGCTCTCCAGAGTTGTCCACAGTGAAAAAACCCTCAAAGTTTTGTCCTTCAAATAATGTTTATCTTAGAGTTTGATTGACTGTGTGCGATGATCCATGTAACGCCCGCTGAATCTTTTTTCTCAGACCAGAAGGGGAGTGAAGCATCGGCTGTCTTATATGTATTAATGTGTAAGTATCTGTATTTCCTGACTGACACATCTGTATCAATGCAGGCATTTGATCTGCCTCGGTCAAAAGTCCCTGTGGATGTCAGACAGTGAATCCAATGGGATTCAGCCATGCTGCAGCTTCCTTCCTTCAAGGATTTGAAACAATTTACAAAAGCAAAACAGAAAACCCCTATCAATCATAAACAAATTTGTTCCTCATCTCCTCTCTAGTATCCTTGATTAGGCTTTTTAGTGGGTCACGTTGCACTTCCCCACAAAGCCTGCTAAGATTTTTTTTCCTGTCATGTTTGAAACAAATGGGAGTTGTGTAGATACAACCGCACACAATGTGTTGGAAAGCTGCATGCCTAACTCTTTTGAGCTGAATTACAATGGGTTTGTTAGAACAAAGAAGTGGAGACACAGCTAAAGCCTGAGCACTGGAGACTTCTATAGCTGCACCATGCCCAATTTTTCTCTCAATCTGTGCACAGCATTATCAGGGCTCAGGATAAACCATGTGTGGAAATACAAGGGGTGAGCAGTATGCAGATGTCAAGGTCAGTTCTGTTGGATGCTTTATGCATCAGTTACTGAAAAGGTGAGGATAAGCATGGGAGTTCTTGCTAGTTACAAAATAACAAAAAAACCCAACCCAAAACCTCACATTTCCAGTGAGACTGCTGGAGGCGTCTTCTGAGACTGTAACTTTATCACTATTTCTCCTTCCCTGTACATTACTCAAGAAAATGTAGTTTCTTCTTATCAACTAGTATTTATTGAAAAAGATTCAAGGAAGCTAGTAGAAAGTGTTCTATCACCAAGTTTTAAGAGAGTTTTTAGCATTTTCTTACCGAGAATGTTCAGCACAAATTTAAGTGTCACTAATTAGAAAGTGACACATTATTTCCACCTGTTGACTTTTTTCAGTGCATATATGTATTTCCAGTTTTGACTATTTTGTCTCTACCTGAATTGGAAAAAAAAAAAAAAGTTTTCAAAATTCTTCTGCTCCTTCCATCTAAATTACACAAAACCAAATTGTGTTCATTTTTGTTGGCATTATTGCTCATCTTTCAGGGGCCATCCACCCTAGGTGTTTGTTGCATGATGACATATGGGAAACGTTGCTGTCTAGCCTGAGAGAAAGAAAGACCAGAAGGTTCTTTTCTCAATCCTAAAATAATGTCCAAAGCGCCTGTGGGGTGGGGTGCCACAGGAAAGGAACATGACAATGCATATTCACCTTCATGTTTATATTAAGAAGAAAAGATATGGGTGGAAACCAGCAGTTACTGGGAAAACAGCTGTGCAGGCAGAAGAGGTTACTCACCCTTGGTCTTCTACATATGCCATCATCACCTCTACATCAGAGGTTAGCAATGAAATGGCTCATCACATCTGGAGCTGCCAATGGTATGATTGTTCCTGAAATCACAATAGAAAAAATAATCAGATTGGGTTAAGTAGTGTAAATACGTCTTGGTAACCTGGCTGTTTCTAATGCTTAGGCAAAGTCAGCTGCCATAGCCCAAAACAAATTAGGAGCACTCAGAAGAACAGTCATATTGTCAGACTGGATGTCAGCAAATTTAGCAAGGGGAGTGCTGAGTTTGTTGAGTATCTTGGGGTTGATATCTGCTTCCAGGACAGGATCCAAGGTGTCTGCCTGCAGTCGAAGAGGGAGATTTTTCTCAAAGGCCAGTATTAAATTCAGAGTATCCCTCCTTAGATCTTCACATTTATTTCCAGAGCTTTAGTTTTGCTGAAGAGGTACCAACTATGTTGTATGAAAAAATTACAAGAGATACTTTAATGACAACCACACACTGGAAGCAAAGTCACCTCAAGATCTGAATAGATCTCTTCAAATCAACAAACCTTCCCTCCTTCCCTCCCTCTCTCCTACTTTTTTGTTTTTCAGTATAAACTTTGTCTAAAACATTTGATCAGGGGATCTTCACATATTTCACTTAATTGGTGACTGCAGCCTTCTAGATATCTTCTCTTTTAGACATCTTTTTGATATTTTTTTAAAGAGATTGAGAAATTAATCCTCAAATCACAGACTGCTCTGGCTCAGTGATACCAGTAACTGCTTAGTGCAGTTTCTTGCAGAAATACTGGGATAAAGTAATGTCAGGGCTTTGGACGAACCTGGACATCCATGCCTGGATATACATTTTTGACAGGAGATGTGGAAGGTTTAGTCAAACCCATCATAGCATAGGGCATGCCTGTTTATGGATTTCATTAGAGACAGCGAGCATGAGCCAGACTTTTGAAATTTACAGTCTTTCTGACAAATCTGGACTGAACAGAGAGCAGAGACTGATAGATTTTAAAGGTCAGAAAGAACTTTTATGACCATCCTGAGCTGGGTGAACAATTGACAATGAAAAAATTAATAATTTATTCAATAGCAATAAGTATTTTAAAAATGGTAATCAAGAAACAAAGGGATAAGATTTATGAAAGTCATAGTGAAAAAAACCTACTAACACAAGGTTCCTCTCTCCCATAAGACAACCATATTTTAATTGGAGGTGTGTGGTTTGCCATCTCTTTTTATGTTTGAGAAGAGGATATGTTCAAATGGTTCATGCTTTTTGATTCAGTAAGCTGTTTCAACCACATTTTGATCTGTAAAGGGCAATCCACGCTGTATTGTACCTACCATTCCTGAGCACCATGAAGAATGGTGAGAAAGCATGAGTGCACCCCAAGCCAGGAGACAGAGCAGCAGCTGACTACACAGATGTCACAACACATTAAATACGAGACAAAAAATATCTGTCCTAAATACGAACACTGAGTTTCTAAAACTTGCCTTTTTTGCCTCTCCAGCTTCAGTAAATATGACAAAATAGCCGATACATTATCTAAGTTGGGAGGACCAATCTCTGTCTTTTTTGGCTAGAAATACTAAGCGGGAAATTTCTGCAACATCTGTAATGACTGAAGGCGTCCCATCTACAGCGTTCTCAGATTTGGCTGGAACAGGAAATAAGATAAGTTTTGGGGATGCAAAACTCTCTCTCTCACTTTGGAGGGACAAGAACAAACTGCAGAACTATTGTGCCAGCCCAAGAATAATAGTGTTCTTATACCTCTTCCAGAAAAGTCTCACAAAGTTTCCAAGTGCTTTAGTCACTCTGTAAAAGCTTGTAAAGTTTTGGAAGAAACAGAGGAAAAACCAGGAAGTGCCAACTTGAAACTCTGTTTTGTCCATACTGGTAGGTGGGTGAAACCACAAATAAATGATTTATTTACAAAGCACATTACTTGTAGCTGCACTCTTTATTTGGAGCTAGATTGGGGATGTGAAGGGAGGGTTTTGAGAAGATCAGGGCATATTGTTCTGGGAAGGACGTGAGGACATGTTGTCCCCCTGGTCCTCTGAAGCATGGTCCCCTCCAGGTTCCTTGTGAGAGAGGAGGAAAACTTATGCTGTTATCTCCACAGATGAAATATCCTTGAATTTAGGAAGTGTGCTGCTGGTAGAGCAGCTTTTCTCACTGGTGCAGAAGGGGTTTTCATCCACAAGGGTGCCATGAGCTTGCTTGCAGCACAGCCAACCTTCCCTGTCCAGTTGCATCCCCGCCGCCCAGGTCTTTGAAAGGTAATTGATTTTGTTTAGTATTTTTCAAATGCAAACCTTAATAAAATTCTGTCTTTTCACTTATTGATTTAAACAAACAAGCAAAAACCTCACAGATATAGCCTTGGTATGTTTTTCCAGGAGGTAAATTGCACACAGGGAAATATTCCAAACTTCTGTCAGAAAAGCCACACTAGAGAGTTTCACTTATGAAGGCTTCATATAAGTCATCCTTTAGTCCCAAGTACAGCTTTCACTTTGGATGTAAGCAAATGCAGAGCAAAGCTCTTTTGAAATTCCTCAGTTTGATATATTTTTTTGCTGACATCATAGCAAAATGTAAATTGTGTGAGTTTTCTGCAACTCTGCTGATGAACCCAGGTACTATAAACATTTGTCTCAAGTGTGTTCCAAAGATTTCTGACCTGTAGCCACCCTTTGGCTCTGCTGCTCTGAGCTTCAGGTTTGTAACAAAAGCCAAACAGTGACAGATTTCATTCAGTAACTGCCTAAAGAATTACTATAGCCACTGCCAGATAAAAGAATCCTGTCTTTGAAAGAGGAATATTAATTTACATCATATGAATTAAGCATTTATCAGAGAAATAATTGGAAAATTCCCTGTGAGCTACATCTGGAGCTTAGAAGTACATCTCCTGTTCCACTATATTTGCTATGCCTATAGGGGAGTTGAAATACTGGGTATCTGCTTTCAATTACCAAATTAAAATACAATTAACCAGTCCAAGAGAACAAACAATGATTTCTTTAAAATCTCATTTTTAAAATGTAAAAATGTTTGTGGGAATCAGATTTCCATGGTTAGGATGTTTTCACTTAAGGAACCATCCTGTGAATTACCACTGAGAACGGGCTTTTTTTTCTTTCTTTCTTTTCTTTCTTTCTTTCTTCTTTTTTTTTTTTTTTTTTTTTTAAGAAGTTAGCACATTTCAAGCTCTGTCGTGTGTAGAATACACATTTGGGTTAAGTAGAAGTAAACTTTGCTTTTACTGAAATGATGTTATGGGACAGGTCCTCAGCTGAATTAAATGACCATAGCTGCTCCACAGAAGTCACTGTTTGTATAGACACAAAATGGGAAAGACTGCAATGGCAGCTGGTTGACACAATATGAACCGGCCAGCTGATCTGTAAATCTGAGATGGAAACTATGTTTAACACAGTGATAAACTTGCAAAACTAAGCACTTCGTTGTTTGAGAAACTTGAAAATAAAGGTAATATACAGATTAAAATAAAACAGTCGGCAATAAATAATTTTTAAATAAAAAAATTTCTCTTCATTACTCCATACATTCAGGTTTAGCTCTTATTTGCATTGCACTAGCTTTTCCGCTATGGAAGATCATTGAAATTGGCAGAGTATAGTCATGCACTCCTTTAAAGACCCTTTTGTCTTGCCAAAATGGTGTAGCATTGTGGAGAACCTGTCTGAGGTAACGTGTTACTATGCTGTTATTGGTTGTGTCTTGGTGGAGGTGGACTAATTAATACAGCAGAGCAAGTGCACCAAGATTCACTTGCTGAGAGCTGAAGTAAGATAAATGCCTCCTGAAACTGAAGCATGCCTTTCTGTCTAGGAAAGAATTTCCTTCACTCCAAATGTTTAGGCTCAACCTGGATGACTAACACACGTGCTCTGAGCCTGGCTCAATGGGAAGTTATGTCTTCAACTCCTGACTGTCCTTCTGTGGTTATGTGGCAAGTCCAACTAAGCTGAAACAGAAAGAGAGAAAAATAGGAAGGAGAGGGGTGATAGAAACCCCCTTGACATCCCGTGTGTAATTTGTGCAGCTGAACTGAGACCCTGATGAGTTTTCCAGTCTTTGTGCCTCTCTCCTTCACCTTCTTGTCCTCTGCCCCTCCTTCTCCAACACCATGGGAAACTGGGTTCCCCCTCCTCAGATCCCTCCCTTGTGATCAGCCTAAGACGTTTCCCTTTCAGGTGTTCTCCCTCCCCTTTAAAAAGATCTTGCCTATGCTTTTCCAACAGTGGTCCCTTCTAGCTTTAAAATCTAATTACATTATTCCAGTGGGTGCAGACACAACTCCTTATAACTGTAACAGATACTAGTGGTGTACTAATGAGTTGTTTCACTACAGGCTTAAGCAGGCATTTTCATACTGTGTGTACCCCACATGGTTATGTCTATGCATATTGCTTTGATAAATGGGCAGATTAAACAAAACACAACCCTAATACTAGCATGACACTATTTTTCCTTCTTTACTCTCCTCACTATTCACTCAAATGTGATATTTTGAAACGTGTTGTGTTTCCAATCATGTTAAGGTCTTAACACTGTGTGAGAGCCTTAAATTGGTCTAAGCCACAGGATGGACTTACATAGCTGAGACCATATTAAGCAGCTCATACATGTCTCTCTACTCTTAGATAATCAGCCCCACACAATCAGAGTGGAAAATATTATAGATCTGTCTCGTATCCTGGATATTACGAGAGTATCATAAAAAAATGGAAAGCAGTCAAATAGTTGGCTGGTTAAATTTCAAGGTAATTCAATTTCTGGTCAAATTTCAAGGTAAATAATAAGAAAAAGAATTTTCATACATGAATGGGATTACTCAAATTCAGGTTACTGACAGTCATTTCAGTTATGCTGAATCTGTTGCAAAACAACAAATTTTACCACCCCCCCACGATGATATGGAGGGAGAGGATGGGAATGCTATCATGTCTGTGCTCATATTTTCTGTGGTCCTCTAGAGCCATACCCGTGTTGTACCCTGTGCGAATGACACTTGTACTGAGCATCCACAGGAATTTGACCTGTATGAAGGAACTTGACCAGGAATTATCTCCTAGGATTTCTTATACAATTTGTTACCACATTGAACCAAAAGCCTGGCCAATTCTGTTCTTGAAAGGTATGTGTGGGGAGGCAGTTGCAGTATGAATTTCCATGCATTCCTGTGCAGTCTTGCCTGCAAATCTGCACAGGTACTGCACACCTTGCTCAGAAGGAGCACCACCATCAGACTGGTTCAGTCACTTTTATTTGAAGAGACAACGATGCTTTACAGACACCAAGAGACACATTTTCAAGCACGTTGTGGGGTTTTAGCTACATGAGTCCCATCAACATCAATGGGACTCAAGCAGCCAAATCCACATGCATTACACTGAAAATGCACCCCTGAGGGCCCAATTCACAGCAGCAGAAACAACACAAGCCATTTTACCCCAGGACTTTTGCTTCTGTGATCCATGAAGAGAGCAAAATACACTTTGTGGCTCATTAAACCTTTTCACAGTACACAAGTGAACAGACACAGCTGGGTAATGGTTGGTGCTCTCCAGTTCCTGCATGAGGGGCCAGGGAAGCATGCTGTAGCGTACATTCATTGTGCATTTAAATATTATACTGAGATTTTCCTCAAAAAAAGGAACATTAATTGTCTTGAAACCCTGGTGCTTGTGAAGTATTTGCACCTTTCTCTGGAGAAATGTGTTTAATGAGCCTTTCAGCTTCATGTCTGACTGTTCCAGTGATCGGCAAATCCATCATTTTCTTGCCGTCTTTCTTCAATCTGATCATTATTTGGTGGGCTGTGTAAAAGTCTCAATCCTTATTTCTACTGACACAGAAAAACCTCAATTAAACATGAAGTTTCCTTATAAAACATGTGTCTGGTCCTCTTTTTTGATATTTATTGCCTTGATATTTATTAACCTGCAGGGAGTAGGAGTCCTGAACTAGCATATGAGACTGACAAAGAGGTAGGTAGGGTCTCCAAAATGAAAATGAAAAATAAAATTAAGTCTTCATTCCTAGATTCCAGTTGGTGCTGGCATTTTCCCTGTTTGCTACAGCTGGTAAAAGAGCTTCAATAGTCAAACAAGGAGTTAACATTTATTCTTGCTCCATGTAAGACCTTTTATACGAAAATGAATCTGTTTATCTGCTGTTCTATGCCAATTTTCATTGGGATAACTTGATATCAGATAATGTTGTGGTGTAATAGCTGTGTTTATCTTGTATAACAAAGCAGAGAATTGGGTTTAGAAGTTCACTTGTAAGCCACACAGTGTATTCCTGGGTATCTCTGTCTATTGTACATTGACACTAGTGAAAAAAAAAGGTCATTTGGGCTGTTATCCCTAGATTTGGGGGTAGGGTGAATTATTTGCGTTTTCTAAACAGCTGGGTTTTATAAAACTGTTGTAAGCTATTCTTCTTCTTTGGGAACCTGCTGGTAAGAGGATATATATTGGGACCTAGAGCTTGGGTTTGGAACAAGTCCATGAGGAAAAAAAGGCATTTCCATCTGTATCTGTTTGGTCCTGGTCCAGCTTTTAATGAATAGTGATCCATATAATAAAACCCATCGCCAGAATTGGCAGTCACAGTGGAGTGCCTAAAGACTGGATTGTCTCATTGTGCCTCTGCTTCCAGTGATGAGTCAGTGTGGGGAGGTCCCTTCCCCTTCTGTCTTACACCTATCCTGAACTGATGGACGGGTGTCAGGCAGCAGAGCTGTGCCCTGGGACAAGTCATGAGCAACAGCTTAACTGTGAGCTGCCAAGCACCTTCTCTGTCCTCTCCAAAACCTCAACTGGGAGGCAGCTTCGTAATTAATAATGGAAACTCGTGCAGGCTGGAGGCTTGAATTAATGGTTGGGATATTCACTATGTTTTCACTATGGATGTAGTTTTCTTTGGTGAAAGGTACCCGTAGGCCATCTATCCTTTCACCTTGCTTGAAGAATGGGCATCACAATCATAGAGCAATCAGTTTCTCTCTGTGTGGCCAGACTGGCATGCCAGTTGTGACATACATCACAGCCTCCAACGCAAGGGTGCGAGGGCAGTTAAGTTCCATTTGGCATTCAGTTTCAAGGGCAGTTCATGCCAGATCAGGTGCCCTGAGACACAGGTAACAGGTAGGAGGGAGAAGATTCATTACCAGCTGCTATGTCACCAGCTCTGGCTGTTAACAGAACACTAACTTTGCTGTGCTGTCTGGCCTGTGATGCCGAGCAATATTGTACCTTGTCCCAGGATGTCCTGTGCTCAGCAAGACAACCTTAAGTGACTTGTTATGTGAGGGATCTCCCCTGGATTGGGCAGAGCCTGTGTCCAGGATATCGAACTAGCCACGTGGCAGCAGGGTCAAAGCCAGTGACAGAGGCAAAGGGTTCTGAAACCACCCTGCTCTCATCGCTTTTCTGCTTTTTTTTGCTGTGGTTGTGACACAATTAATACTGCGTTTCCCAGCTTTTTGTTGCTTGGTTTCAATTGCATGTCTCAGAGGGAAAACCCCCTCATTTCACCGAAGCGACTGAAATCACGAGAGTGGCAGGGGTTGGCACTCGCTTTGAACTAGGGGTTTCGTCAAAATGATTTACTGCTGTTGCTGAAGCGGGAGCACTCGTGTGTGACGCTGGCTGCGTCGCATGTGCCATTCTCCTCAGCATGTAACGTGTGGTCTGGGGTGAGTGGCAGAGGTCCAAGCCTGCCTCCCACATGCAGTGCGCTCCAACAACACCAAGCACAAGGTCAAGACCATCAGCCAGAGAAGGGAGAGCAGCAACCATAACTTGCCATTACGCTGGTCCTCACAACGGATCCTCTCTGGTCTGAAGACTGCCTGGGAAACCCTACATATGGCATGATAGCAAGAGGAAGTATTTGTCCAAAACGAGGGAATCAGCTGTGTCTCAGCAGTTCACATCACTGCAAGAAGGAGCTCAAAGTCTCCAATTTTCTTTGCAGCAGAACTGGTGGCTCTTTGCAATGGTCCTTTGGGAACGTGCTTCTGTTGTTTTGTGTACACTTGGTCTTCATAAGAAAACCAGGGTATAAAGTGACTCTAGGTGTGTTTTGATTACAGACTTGATGTATAGTTCACCTTCTAAACCAGAGATATGTCTGCAGTCAAAATACCCTAAAATCTCAAGAAACCACAGTAAATAAAAAAGGAGGAAAAACATCAGTATTTCATTAGGAGATGCTATTGTTTTTTTTTCCAGTGGAAAAAAAAAAAACAATAAAACCCTATTCATTTATATTTATCTTGTGTCTCATTTTGTTTGAGAGTCCTGCTTTAGGATTCAAGACTAATCTTTTGAATTGGTCTTGGACTTTGTTTCAGTAACCTCTCCACTCCATTTACCAAAAATGGGATCCCCACCAACTGGCTCAAAGAATTGCCACTCTCTCCGGGAAAAATGGAAAATTTTGCTTAAAAATAAGTTGCTCTGCATGCTAGTTTTTATATTAACCACCTCCTTTTCCTTTAGGTGCTCATTCTCTGCTGTATACATGAAGACAGGCGTCTCCCCATGTGTGCTATAGGGCATCACTGAAGACTACCTGAAACAATAAGGTGAAAGAAAGAGAATACGGAGAGTTCCTTCACAGAAGTAGGAAGTAGAAACTAGGGAAATCAGGCCTTAGAGCTAGAGAAAAGCATCTTTCTTTTTTGCTGAGAGTCAGGAGAGCAGACTTCTCAGGCAGCTGTTAGCATTTCTCAGTTGAATTTTTCTTGTGTTCATAATTATCCTGGTTTTCTAAAGCTGCAAGCAATGCCTAAAGCTGAGCAACCTCAGAGAACCAATATTGGAATGCCCTTACGTTGTCAACATTTTGTGCCAGTGATTTGTTTTTATTGAATTGTTTACTTGCTCCCCTGGTTCCTGCAGACAGGTTAGAGTGTGGTTTTGGTTTGTGCAAGTTCAGTTATACCATTGTCACATCTCAGCCACAGGACACTGTTAACTATGACAAGTCTGTGAAGTCTTCTCCAGTGGTACTGGTATAATTCTGCTGTGATTTTGGTTCCAAAATTCATCCTCATTCAACTCGATCTGCCAGTTGTTTGACAAAGTATCTTGATATACCTACCTTCGTTATGCAGTATTTACCTTTGGCATGAGATATTTGTCAGGGTTTAGCCCCAGCCGGCAACTAAGCCCCACGCAGCCACTCGCTCATTCCCCATGGTGGGATGGGGGAGAGAATC
>NW_010523411.1:20454-22690 GCF_000687285.1 Phaethon lepturus | reverse complement strand
GAGAAAACTTGTGGTTTGAGATAAAGGTAAAGCAAAGTAGGTAAAACAAAAGCTGTGCACGCAAGCAGAACAAAACAAGGAATTCATTCCCCACTCCCCATGGGCAGGCAGGGGTTCAGCCATCTCCAGGACAGCAGGGCTCCATCACACTTAATGGTTTCTTGGGAAGACAGATGCCATCACTCCGAACATCCCTCCACCCCTTCCTTCTTCTTCGTCTCAGCTTTATATACTGAGCATGACGTTGTATGGTAGGGCATACCCCTTTGGCCAGCCTGGGTCAGCTGTCCTGGCTGTGTCCCCTCCCAGCTCCCCGTGCACCCCCAGCCTTCTTGCTGGCAGCCCAGCATGAGAAGCTGGACTGTCCTTGACTACTTAGCAGTAACTCAAAACCCAGCACGTGATCAACATTTTCTCATCCCAAATCCAAAACACAGCCTCATACTAGCTTCTGTGAAGAAAATTAACTTTACCCTGGCTGAAAGCAGGACAATATTGAAAATGTTTTGGTTTTTTCATAGCCAGATAGTATTTCCTCATTTGCAGGCACTGGAACTGTGAGCCCTGTTATTGGTGTAGTTAGAGGGTATAGGTCTATGAAAATATTCAGTTTAAACAATTCATCAATCATTACAAGGCTGTTACAGATTCTAATGGATTCTGCGACTTTGACAGTAATGTCTTGTCTTCCATTTGCTTTATGGTTCCTCATTGTGTTTTCTTTCAAACAAACAAGTGCCTAGTGGAGATAGATTTGTGTGCCAATGCATGTGTGCAGCTTCTGTGTAAGGCACAGCTGGTTGGGAAACACTAATTGCTGCTCCTCTGCTCCTGACGACAACCTTCAAGTACAAGAGTAGTAGATAGTCTAGCAGAAGTTAAGGGGTGTGTCCTATGCTAAACATAGTTTTGTATCATATTTTCTCCACAGCATATATAGCTCTTCCTTGGTATTTGTTTTTTATACCTTCTTAGCTAGGAATGTCGTGTCTGTGCATGGTCACAGCACAATGGCACTCTTCAGAGTGGATCATCTTGTGAGCCAGTTGCAACATCAATATACTGATCTCCTCTTTCCTGAGGTTCAACCTCTGTTGATAAGAAACTTTTAAATATGACAGTTCAAAGGGCTGAGAAATACTTTTGGAGTGTTTCTGGCAGTCTGCTTTCATCTTCTAAGTCCTTTGTCAACAAAATTAGATAAAGCTTGGAGCTACTTTTGCTCTATTACAACCCATAGTAACTAATCTTTAATTTTGTCCCCACTCTTATTCAACTCTTAGCAAAACTGTTGTCTCCCTTGCTGTCTAATCAGCACCCAGTTCAGGAACGTGTCCCTTTTCATAACTACCATCCTAGGGACTAGAATTTGGTTTATGTGGTTTATGTTATGCTCTCATTATTATTGTTCTCTTAATTCATATCTTGGGGTAGAATGACTTGAGCTTCTGAAAACTCATGTTTGTACGAGCCAACTTATTTGCAACATTATGCGCTGTGCAATAACCATGTGTTGTGCAAAGAGAGCCAAGACAATGAAACATTCAGGCTTTTTTTCTTCATCCAAATAGAGGTTGATGGAGGATGGATGGATGGATGGATGGATGGATGGATGGATGGATGGATGGATGGATGGATGGATGGACGGACGAATAGGGAAATATCTTTCAGTAGCTACCTCTTAAAAGTAAAACAGCATAATTGTCTGGATATTAACTCTATGTCAATGGCTCCTGGCATGTCATTTGTGAATCATAATGAAGGCGAATCCTTGGCAGAATTTGCTATATTTTGCAACCTTGGGACAGCGACCAGAAAACACAAAGGTAAATGGTTTAGAAATGTGAACATGGAGAGTGGGGTTGGAGCAGTCTAGTGACACTGGTTGAAAGTACAACTTGCTAGTTGAAATTTATTGGAAGAAGAAGATGTAGAGAAGGTATGCAGGCTAGAGGTTAGGGACCTCACCTGGGAGAGATCAGCCCCTGTCTCATTTTACATTCACCAGCAAAAATGTACAAATTGACCCAAAGCCCAGGACTCCCTCATGCCCCGTGTCTTCTCACAGAGTCTTGCTACCTCCTGTTGTACTTCGCACCATTTATTTTTAAAAACAATGTAAACGGTGCCCTTAGTTTATGTGTTGTCTTGTTTTATAACATAAAAAGTAGATTTTCAGTTTCATGGAGAGCAACATTCCCTGTGGGTTGGCTTCTCATGAAAAGAGTAGTAATTT
>NW_010523411.1:0-20423 GCF_000687285.1 Phaethon lepturus | reverse complement strand
CTGAACATTTGTGCATGATGTCCAGCTAATTCTAGGAACATTTGTGAAAATCCAGGTGGAGGAGGCTTAAACCAGTCCATACCTTGCCAGCACAACTGGTGCATGTGGCACATGGGAGGCAGAAGCCTAGAATTTGTATTGCTTTGCTAATATAGCTCAGGAGTTCTTTCTTTTACCAAAACTCAGGTAGAGTAGCAGTAAGCAATGTTAATCTGCTTCTGTGGGGGCACTGCATGCTCTGGAAAAAACACTCCTGAAATAGTTGCCCATTTCAGAAATGTATGAAGAGCTTTATTACTGATTTTTCTCTCCTTTTGACAGTATCTCTGCCTTGCTCCATTCCTGAGGTAGTATCCTCTTTTAAATTTTTTTTTTCAGAATTTTGATGTAAATCCATAGCACCTCTGAAGGGCATCATTCAGAGATGTGACTATACTGCATGGGGATGAAGTGTGCAAAGCCCACATGAAGGACCAGTTTATATCTTGAGACACATCCATCTGTGTGTTCCTTATAGTCCATGGAGCAAATGGTCCACACAGCCAGGGTGGACTCATCATTACAGATGTCTTAGCAAATTTAATGTTTTAGTATTCATCTCCTAGTGGAAGTAATTGTTTTGTTGACTTATGATTGTGATAAGAGCATCACTATCAGAAAACTGCAGCCCAGGACTATTGGAGTGTGGCTTTATACAAGGAGCAAGAGTGAGAGGTGCAGGAGGAGGCAATTTTAATTTTAAAGCAGTCGAACACAGTATGTTTTGAATTCTTTCCCTGGCAGAGTTGAACTCTTCAAACAGGAAAAGATCTAAAGAGTTTTCAGTTTAAGGTGATTCTCAGAAACCAGAGACAGATGAAGGCTATGGCTATTAACAGAGAAAAGGATGACAAAAGAGTGAAATGGTACAAGAAAGGATTGATCAGTGAGGGACTGGGAAAGGAGACGGCTGTATATGTGTTATCATTCTAGCTATGTATGCATATTGTGAGTTTAAAGATACATGCAGATCCTATTTCTAATATTTTATGGAGAGGTTTCTGCTTTTTATTTATTTGAGCTGCAGTTTTAGTCAGGTTAAATAAAAAGGGAGACAATTGCTTTTGCTAATTGGAATCTGCTTTGAATTGGCTGTAGTACTCTACGTTCCTTGCGTTGTGTCGTATGATGACTGTATCTGTGGCTCAAGATGGATCTGCTTACAGCATTCCCTTACTGTACTAAGTTCCCTAAGAAAAGGCTTTTAAGTACAAAAAGGCAAGGTTTATTTGAATGTAAAAAGAGGGGAAAAAAGCAAAATCCATCTTTTTAAGCAGTGCAATCTCTGGACAGCTAGGGAGGACAGCGCAAAAGTAAAAAGGTTTGCAAACAAGGCAGCCACCACCCTCTCCATCTTCTGGTGAGCCCTGGCTCTGAGCCAGCACCGTGACATTCTGCGCAGCAGTGAGGACCGCAGCTTGCCTTTGGTCCCCAGGATGTCCCCTCCATCCTGCCCAGACCCTGCTGGTCTGTTCCCTTTCCTCCCTGCTGTCTCTGTGCTGTTCCTTGCTTGCTTGTCGTTGCAGCCCGGGGGAGCCTATTTCCACCGGCCGTGCTCAGAAGGGAGCCGTGACCAGGGAAGGAGCCATCTCCCCCTCCCGCACGCGCCTGGGAGCAAACCACAAACCGAGAACAACTGCGTAGCGCAGACGCCATCCATCACAGATGTTGTCACTGAAGAGGGACTTGCGAGCCTTGCGTGAACACTTTTTCATGTCTCTAAGGTTTTGGTCTGTTCTGTTCAGATTTGCCACATGTTTTCAAAGTTGATTTTTTTTTTTTTTTTCCTTCTTCATTGTCCTCCAACTACGCTTGTAAGAAGATACCAAACCCAACACCCTACCTGCAGAGAATTGCAAACTATTACTGGTGGGAATGAGAACTTGGCATCTACACAGCAGGGCCTGGCAACCCTTCTCACACCAGAGGTCATCTCATCCCACCAGGTATGCCACCCTTCCTGAAGTACCACAAAGGAGAGTTTTTATACCAGGGCTCACACAGAAACGTGCCTGACTTGCTACAGTCGAATGAGGTCCCACACCTCAACTGAGCTGCAGTTAATGGGCCACAAGTGTACTCTTGGGTTGCTTCAAGCATGAAGCAGGCCCTGAAATCCCAGTATAAAAGGTGAAAGCCAGGTACACCACATCTCTGATGGACTAAGAACAGGTATGTGGTCGGATATTGTGCTCAGCTCAAGGGGCATCTCATTGCACTGCCATAGCCCCCCTGCTGGGGGCCTTGGCAGGAATCACTCAAACGCTCTTTAATAGAAGAACTTGAGAAGTTGAACATAAAAGATTTTATTTTTTTTCCTCTCAGGCATAACAAAACCAGGACAGTTTAATGTTGCAGCTCCTGTGCAAAGCTACATGAGTTATTTGATACCCATATGTGGTTACTACCTCAGATTTATGTACCATGTGAAGGATGGAACTTCCAATAATGTATGTCCTTTCCTACAACTAAATTGTAGCATTAAAAGCAAATTCAGAGAAAAAATATACTGCTACTACCTATCCTTACAACACCAATGTTTTTTGTCTCCCTCTCCTGAATAATGCTCATCTCCAATCCCACTTTAAGTACTTAAAAGCCACAAGGCAACTTGAGCAAATGCCAAATGTAGAAACATAAAGACTTAAAAATTAATTTTACCAAATACGGTCATTCTTTTTCCTTAGAAGTTTTAATCTCTTCTGTCTTCAGATTCATAACAGATAATCGGACAGTGCAACATCCAAAAGGTCTCTGAGAGTGATGTGGACAGTAAGGTACCAGTTAGAAGCATTTTTAAGTTTTGAAGAACTGCACAGAGCTGTTTTTACTAGTTGTGCTGCCTGAATAAGTGCTTGGATAATTTATCTGCAGTTTTCACCACAATGTTCACTATCAGTGTCATCTTCAGTTACATCATGCCCCCAAGGGGAATTAAAAAACATTTAATGATTAGGATCATTAAACTTAATCAGTGTTAGGATTTATGTTTTACATTGTGTACTATTTTTAAATACGAAACAACACCTTTGTATATGTTAAGGGATTTATTTGCAGGCAAGGACATTCAAAGTGATGCTGGAAGTTCAAAGCCTTTTACTTTAAAGCTTCTGTGCAGAGGACCCTACTGGTGTTTCTTAGAAGTGTTTTCCCTGTGCCTGCAGCACAGCTTAAAAAGTTATTTAATTAATGTAATTTTTTCTTTGTCTTAGAAGGGACGTTCTCTGAGAACCCAGGGCAAAAGGTAAATATCAGTACAGTTAGAAAGCTGATAATAAGCAGAAGATGAATCTGTCAGAACAAAGCAGGCTTCTCCTCTTCGCCTTTCTCTAGTATCAAGTACTAGAATACCTATAATTGTAGTCACCTTTTTTTATTATCCTAGAGTATTCTGTAATATGTGCACAGTAATCTTAAAGCTGGATAACTGTTGAAATTAAGTCCTGTTCTAAGGTTTGACAGACCTTCCAGAGTAATCAACACAGACCCCTCCAAAAACGAAGAAGTGATTCAGCACAAAACCCTCCCAAAAAAAGAGAGGTAGTCCAGAGAGTCATCACTCAGGAAACCTCCCATGATCCGATTGAAAACTGGCATGTGCTCCAGATGCTGAGTTTGAAGCTTTTGTCCCAGCTTACTGAACAGAGCACAACAGATCATCAGCCTCATGATGAATACTGGGGTCTGACTACCATGTCCTTCTTCACCCATTCCTAAAAATTCCATTTCCTAAATGGAATTTATGAAATTAAAAAACCCCAAAACATTTCTGAAACAGTGATGATTGCAGTGCATTTGATGGAATTCCCTCTTAACAATGGAGGGACTAAATACTGAGTGACCTCAACATGTCCGCACTTTCCTTCCATTCCCTCATAAGAGGTGACTGGAACAGGCTCCCCAGGAAAAAGGTCATGGCACAAAGCCTGTCAGAGTTCAAGGGGCATCTGGATGACACTCTTAGTCATATGGTTTAGTTTTAGGTAGTCTTGTGAGGAGCAGAGGTTTGGACTTGATGATCCCTATGGGTCCCTTCCAACTTGAGATATTCTACAATTCTATAAGAGGCACTAGATTATGCAAGTGGAAAGTCATGAGCATTTAAATAAGTGCAAGATGTAAGAGGTTAGTTAACTTTAAGCACACAGTCATTGAACTGACCTTGCCCAATGAACACCAGAACATATTAACCCTTGTGGATGGGAGCGAGTAATTCAGAAAATAAGCACATTTTTTAGTTTTCTTAGCCAAAATGTTTCTAGCATACCATTTTGACAAAAATGGCCATTCTTTAATTAGAAAGAAGCCATTGAACCCCCAGTCTTTTGGCAGATGAAAGTCTGAAATGTACAAAAACTACAAGAATCTGAGTGTCTTGATGTAAAGAGAAAAGACACGTCCTCATAACTCTTCAGTGAGTCATTAATTCAAGTCTTTTGGGGTCCATAACTGTTACTATGGACACTGGAACAACAACTAACAGCTCTTGAACCAGATGCTTCATGGGTGCATAATCCAGTTAACTGTTTGATATCAAGTGGAGGTCTGACTTGTCATTTAAAAGTAGGACATGCCACGCCAACTGTGCTTCTGCCTTTCTCTTTTGTCTACTCCAACAGCTGGAACAGCCTGGAAAAATAAGGGTTTCCTTCAGTATTTAAGCATAGATACTCAGATAAAATTATGGACTTACAGAGGTCTGCACACAACTGACTTGGGACAGGAGATATGGCAATATGTGTGTGTGTTTTTTTCATTTTTTGACAGGACATTTTGTTATGGTGTTTTCTGAAGACTAGCCTAACATCTCTGCATGTTTGGATATTGGATATGGCAGATAAACATCTATATCCCCTGTACTTGCAAATGCTTTGAAGAATATCAACTAGCTCACGATGCTGACTGACTGATAAAAAGATCATGAAAACCCACCCCACTAAAAGCCACCTTTTTGCTGACTAAGTGACATAAAGTCTGCTGCCTTCAATGTGATTCATTAGCATGACTGTTGTTATGAAAACAGGCTCACTGAAACATAACAATATTTTGTTTTAAGTAGTGATTATCTCAAGTATTGTGAACAATACTCTTACCTTTCCACAGCAGCTGCTTTAGGAGACACATGATCAGAGAAGCCTTGTATGGATTAACCTTCCAGTATCTTTTCTCCTGCCTGACTCACAGCCCATTTTAACTTAAAACATCACTTCTGTTCCTTGTCTATGTCTCTTCCTTCCTCTCCACTTTTGCTTTTTTTTGTCATATTATGGTATGGAATATGAGAATGAACATTTTACAACAAAACATATCTGTCAGTTGCTAACCTGCCCCGAAGTTATTAGTACCTATGTCTAAGACAGTGTCTAATGATTCATCTATTAACAAAAGAGTCTACTTTGTGGAGGTATTTTCCCTGTATGGTTGAGTTTCAAAAAATGGTTTGATCGAATAGGTCTGGGTGGCCTCCTCAAGAAAGATAAGGTTGGCACTCAGAAGAAGGAAGAGAAGGATGCTCAGGGGATGTGATGGGAAGAGCTACTCTGGACAATTCATGCTAAATTTCTGAGAGCCAGTGTAGCATCCCTGCTCAGCAGTGTGCCCGACCATGCCCCATGAGCTTATTTGGAAATAGCTCAGAGGTATAGAAATAGCCTTATGTTTGTTGAGGACATGTTGTTATGTTAGTGGATATATACCTGTCCCTGGAGTTGTGATTAGGCACTAACTGGGATCCACAAAAATTTCCATTTAAGTATGGCATTTTTTAATATGGCTCCATTATGATGACTTATATAAATCAAATTTTAGTGGAATTTTTGCACTAAGGACAGCTGTGAAATCAGCTCAACAAATACTTGTCATTACATTTCAGAGCTAATATTTAATTCCCAAAACCGACTCTTGACTATGTAGCTTTTTAAATGCCTTGTACAAAAGTTTGTATAATGCAATTGAACAAATCAAATGAAATGACTACTAACATAGCTGTATTTTCATCTTGTGTAGAAGAGATTTAGGTTGCAACATTATTTGGAAAAATAAGGATTTGGTTCAGATTTGTTATGGTTCACCCTGTAACATGGATTTTATCTTCTCATGGTGAGATAATTTCTTGACCTTTAAAGTTAACTGTAGTTCATTTTGATAAGCCTAGCTTGGGGTTGTATGTAGTTCTTCAAGCTGAAAAAGCTGAAATCACTCCTTTCTTTCACCAGGTGTGTTTTTGATTAAACCCCAGTTTTATTGTTGGTGTGTATTTCCTGTTTTCCACCTATCTTAATTCCCACACGTCGCATAAGGACTCCCCTAATATGACGGATTTACGGAGAGACCTGTTAACATAGCAATAACCGCAGCTTCCCTCTCAGCTACTGCCTGTCAGCACACACACCAAGTGGTGCAAGACGATTTGGGTTCAGCGACATCTCCTTCTCCCAGTTTTTTATGCAGCCAGGCTTTGCACAGGCACGGTTGAGAACCAGCTACGTGTGTGAGCTGAGCCGGGGGCCGATGTCTGCTGTTCGCTATGCATGACCAGCAAGGAGTGGATGCACAGGTATTTGAGGGTGATATCAACAGGACAAAGCAGCTTAGACAGTTTTCCTCAAGAATTCCTGGTCAGGGAAATACAGCCCTGCAAAAATCACAACAAATGAGCAGTCATCTTCAACAGCAATATTGAGAATAATAAAAATCAGTCACTGATTGACAGAAGTCTGTGGTTTCTGTGCTGGTGTTAGCATGAGGGAAGCTTTATTTACTACTTAATTACTTTGGTGTTTCTAGTATATGAATGAAGTGGATTCACATGCATATGCCAACTTTTCTGAGTTAAGAATCCATTTTAGGAGAGAGCGAAGGAGAATTTGAGAAAGGTAAGAAAAAAGCCATTCAATGTGAATTGCACATACAAGTGATGTGGAAAGAAACAAAAGCAACAAGAAGCAAATCAGTCATATTCTGTGGTGGAGACCCACTGATTTACACAAACCTGTGCCACTCTCTTTTTATAGGAATTTCTTGTCCCATCCCTCTCCTTCTACCATGTATTGAACACATGACTGTGCCAGATTTTGGGATAGCTGTCTTTTGATAAAATATAGAAATTCCTCTCTATGTGGTAGGCTATTTTGAGTGTGATTCATGGGTGGCAGCTGGGGTAGGTACATGGATTTCCATGCAGTGCTCTCAGCTGCCATTGGTTGACTCTAGATGAACTGGCTGCATGCTTCTGATATCCATCTACTGCAACAGGAGAAAAGACTTCAGAAAAAAACAGGTCAGATCCTGAAATGATGTGTATGAGCTCCTGCAGTCCACCTCTTTTCACACATTCAAATCCATCAGGAGTCATGCATCTTGAGAGCAAATGTCAGCCTGCTTGGAGGTCAAATGTAACAGAGTATGGGTCATTAATAATTCCTCAGTAATGGTATTGTTAAAAAGCCTATAATGCTTATGTCACATCACCTTTTCTCACATTGGCTTTGACTTGAATAAATACATGAGTAATGAATCTGAGTGGTGCCTGATGTTTCTTAACACATAATAAGCAGCATTATTCATGTCACGAACATATAATCACAGACTACACTGTAGTAGTAGTTACAAGAGAGGTGTAACTTGTAAAGTTGTCTTCCTTGTCACTTCATTTCCCTCCTTTATACTTGTGTTATTAATCATTAGATAGTCACTGTAGGAAAGCTGCTAGCAGTGCAGGTAGGCTTAGTTAAGAGGATAAATTGGTCTTGCCACAAGATGGGAGTTGTGAGGTTTTTTCATAATCCTTTCTTGCTCAGACTCCACCATGGTTGCGGATTTCAGGAATGGCATTTGCACTCAAAGGATCATGGAATAGTTTGTGTTGGAAAGGACCTTTCAAGGCCATCTAGTCCAACCCCCCTGCAGTGAGCAGGGACATCCCCAGCCAGAGCAGGTTGCTCAGAGCCCCGTCCAGCCTGAGCTGGAATGTTCCCAGGGATGGGGTATCCACTGCCTCTCTGGGCAACCTGGGCCAGGGGTTCACCACCCTCTGGAGTTTCCCATGGTATGGGTTATCCACTGCCTCTCTGGGCAACCTGGGCCAGGGGTTCACCACCCTCATTGTGAAAAGTTTCTTCCTCAGATCTACTCTAAATCTGCCCTCTTTTAGCTTAAAACCATTACCCCTTGTCCTATCACTACAGGCGCTGCTAACAAGTCTGTCCTCATCTTTCTTATGAGCCCCCTGTAAGTACTGGCCAGCTGCAATAAGGTCTCCCTGGAGCCTTCTCTTCTCCAGGCTGAACAACCCCAGCTGTGTCAGCCTTTCTTCACAGGAGAGGTGTTCCATCCCTCGGATCATTTTGGTGGCCTCTTCTGGATGCACTTCTCCAGGTGGGGTCTCACCAGTGCAGAGTAGAGAGGCAGATGCCCTCCCTTGCCCTGCTGGCCACGTGGCTTTGGGGGCAGCCCAGGACACGGGTGGCCTTCTGGGCTGCGAGCACACATGGCTGGCTCATGTCCAGCTTTTCATCCTCCAGGACCCCCAAGTCCTTCTCCATGGGGCTGCTTTCCATCCCTTCATCCCCCAGCCTGTGCTGATACTGGGGGTTGCCCTGACCCAGGGGCAGGACCCTGCACTTGGCCTTGGTGAACCTCATGAAGTTCATAGGGGCTCATTCCTCGAGCTTGTCCAGGTCCCTCTGGATGGTGTCCCGTCCCTCAGGCACACCTTTGCAAAAGTCTCTTATTTCTGGTCTTCTGTGCTATAGCTACATGGAGCAATTCAGACTAATCCAGGATAACCAAATGTTGTGCAGTGTAACTTATCTTTGAGTGGCTAAGAAGCATGAACCAGATGGAGAAGGATTTCATCACTGCGTTACTCTAGAGATAGGCTGAACTCATTCATCTACAAACGAAACAAAGTGAACGAACAACTTGATAATGCCTCACAGTTTGAAGAGTGTTTCTAGATGAATGACTTGGTTGTCTGCAAGTATAAGTATGGGGCTGCTTCTCCAACATGTGATAAGGATAGAGAACCTATTTTTTTAAAAAGGATTTTTCACTTGATCATATCTGGTATATGCACATAGTTTTGAAAAATGTTCTCCCCTGCATCTTTGTTTCACCGTTAATTAGAATTAAATCCAAAGGTACAATTTATGTTCAACACATTCAGTTTGGTTCTCTACCCTATTTTACAAGCAAACTTGATATTTCTGTTTCAATGTGTTTATTATTATTATTATATTAAAAGTAATTCAATGAATGATTAATGTGGACACATAATAGCCTGTGGCCCCTCAGCTTATTTGTTAGGTTGATTCATTCGCAGTTGGTAGTTTGTTGATGGTGCTCAGTAATTATCACTAGCTCACCTGCTATTCTTTTATATTCTGTGCCCATATACTCCCCAGACCAGAGCTAATAGATGCAAGCTGGCTGCACAAACCTTTCCATAACAGCTCTTCGTAAGCCCGTACTAAACATGTATTCATACAGGTGCTTATGCAAATCATGGAACGGGGTTGCTCTGCTCATTAAGTGCTGCATCACAGCGCTGCTGTATGAAAAATGTTTATCGTTGTCAGAAAGCTGCTGGCTGTCTGGCTGGGAAGGGACTTTGAACACACACTGCATTCTCCATCTTGTCTTGCCTGGAGGACAGTAAAACTGCCAGAGAGAGGAGGAATCAATTTTCCTTCCTTCAGAGGAGTGGTTTACTCCCAACAGTGCTAATAACACTTTTTTTGTTGATTGTTTTACTATCACTGTCTACCTTCTACCACTACGTTCTACCAGCTGGTGGAGGGGATATCCCTTTGCTGGTGGGTGTCAGTCCAGCTGAGGCTGCTGAGCTCACCCAAGACCTTGAGTTAAGGTACTCTGCACGCGAGATAACAGTGGCTCCTGACCCCTGAATGTGGTCTGCTGCCTCAGAGGTTAGATTTTCAGGGATGGAGACCTGAGTGAACAGTGGCTCACTGTTCAGAGGGGGATAGCTGATGGGAATGTTTGGGTGAGGTCTCCTTAGAGACTTCCTTGTGCCTCAGGTGGAGATTTACTTTTGTTCATTGTGATGCTTTTCTATGTGTATTTTTGCAGTTTTCTTTTTATTTTGTGGGCTAATATTGAAATGAGACACATTTGAATGTTCCTTAAGTTAATTACACAAGCCATGATCCAATTTTTATCATAGCAGCATGCATATCTCTGCTGCTCACAAAGCTGGAGGTAGTTTAGGAAATATTGGGCACACTGACCAACGTGCCCTGCACCCACCAGCTCAGTAGCTGTGCTTGCATTGCTGAATTTTTCTGTAAACCTTACCAGCTAATTAGAATGCATTAAAAATGACAGTGCCTGTTGATTGTAGGGCTGAAAACCAGCGATTATAGTGTCATACAACACCACGCAATATGTGAGTCAGTCGGCCCCCTTTGAACGCTCTTCACATCTGGCTGGATGTGAATGGACCCACTGTCAAAGGGGCTGCTGCTGTAGTACCTGGTTCCTTATGTACTAATTACAAGCTCCGAACGCAGGAGTTAGGAGAGTCTGGGGACTTGTGGCTGGAGTTCACACGGGCTGGGGAAACAAAGGACGCCCTGTTCCTGATTAGGCTCCTACACTTAATTAGGAAGTGAGTTTGTTGATCACTGGCTGCGTTAAGAATCACTCATTTATAGCAGAGCACTTTGTGATTTTCGTGAAAGTTTATTTAAATGACATCTTACACTTTGGCCATAAGGGACATGCCTTTATTTTATCTGAGTTTAAATATGGCTCTTGTAGTCTCCCGGTCTGACGGAAAGAGAAACAGGGGTGTTTTGTTTCACGGGACAAGCAGGGAGGAGGGGGGGGTGGACCACGGGAAGCATTTCATTGCAAGGCTTGGTTGATTGTTTCGGGATTGGCACGTTGCTGTGCAAGCACCAGTAAAGCATTTAGAGATTTGTGCCTTGAATTTAGAGGAGAAAGCTGCCGGTGATGGTGCCACTCTCCCGCCTTCTGGTGGGGAGTTCAAGGTCAAAGCATTTTATTGGTCTGACAGCTTGTCACGCTGAGCCTGGCTGTGGAGCTCTGCCAGACCTGTGAGCTGGGGTAACTCTTTCCCCACTCCACCACCGGCTGTCTTGTCCGGAGCTCGATGAGACAGAAGTGGAGGCTGCGTGGGGGCCATTGACATTCAGAGATGTTTCGTCCTTTGATAAGTAAATGCTGCAGCAGTCCTTTCAATGCAGCTTGTGTTGGGAGTCAATTGCTCCCCCTTCTCTATTACAAGCGTGCCATTAATATCCAGTGCCACTGCAGGAGCTAGCAATTCTTCACTGCTAGAGCCAGTGGAGATGAATGATGGACTGTTTTCCTCACCCAGAAACAGAGTTCCTGGGTTCTGACACACAGTGGCAAGGGAATCACAAGAAAGCAGAGTGGAGAAAAGCTTTCAGAGAGAAGCCAAGAGTGAAATATAATTGAAAAAACAGAGATCCATCTGATTTTTCTATAGTAGTTCTAACTGGGATTAATCAGCCATTTATGGAAATAAATTTACTGTGATCTTTGCTCAGATACCATACATCATTATTACTTAATTATAGACATTTATCCAGGCACTGCTTGCTATCCACTCTGATTCCTCAAGCATAAAATGTCTCTAATCTCAAAGCTATTATGTAAATTCTCCTAGCTGTGTGCCTGCAGGAAAACCAGCAAGGAGTGAGGCAGTGGAGCTGGTGGGTGTTTTTTGGAGGTCTTTTTGTAAGGCATCTTAGATTTAGTGTACATTAAGTCAGTTCACTAGGCTGAACAGACAGTTCAGAGACTGGAGGAAG
This sequence comes from Phaethon lepturus, assembly GCF_000687285.1. Taxonomy (NCBI): domain Eukaryota; kingdom Metazoa; phylum Chordata; class Aves; order Phaethontiformes; family Phaethontidae; genus Phaethon; species Phaethon lepturus. The sequence continues at coordinate 8,562 of NW_010523411.1, read as the reverse complement.
GGAACAATTCCATATTGCTAAAAGGAAAAGTGTAACCCTTTTTCCTAAATTTAGAGAAATTAAATCAGGTTTCTATGTTATTTTGTAAATTGCTTCTGACTTTTATACTCACCTGATGACAAAGACTCTTTTAACCTCTTTTTTGAGATGTATATATTGCTTACTCCCCCACCTAAAAGAGTAAAAATCAACGGATAACAGCCTCAGACTCATCAGGTGATAGTTGATCCTTCTGCTCACATAATATTTTCCAGATGAGAGATTGAAAGTTTGCCTTGCTTAGAGGAAACCATTCGTCCAATCCATAAGGAGTGCTTGGCCTCTACCCAGAAATGTGAGTGGATTCCTTGTTGTTACTGTTGTTGTTTTCAAACAGTGTTTAATTGTGTATTGAGGAGAGTGGAGGAAAAAGATGAGACTAAAAACCAAATCAATCATGTTAGTGTAGATGGTTTGCATAAAAGTTATTTTCAGAAACAAAATACTATAGCACTCATGTGAAGCTAGGTAGGTAATAGGGTGTTTCAGTTTGTTCAGATGGATGCATGAAGCATTTGCAGATTATCACAAGGAATTATGCACAGCTAACAGTCCACCAGGAAAAAATATTGGAGTATGTGATTATGTTGCAAAAGCCTTGCTTCCAAAAAAATTAAGTTCAGCTTGGAGTCTATAAACATTTACACATGCATTTAACTTCATTAAATGGCAAACAGCTGTAACTTCCTCTACAGTTATCCGCTGTTCTTCCTCTTGAAAGAGCTCTTTTGATCTCTAGGGTGCATGGAGTTTAGGTCTTCCTTGGGTCTGGTGATGACCAGTAGAAAAGAGGAAATTCTCCCCTTTGATTAAAACATTGCTAGTGGAGGGCTTGATACTCCAAATACAAACTTGTATGTGAGCTTCATTTAATAGCATGTCCCATTTCTTCTACAGCAATGGTCTCCAGTAGTAAGTAAATATAAAAGAAATAAAGCAATTAAAGAAAAAGAAGAATAAAAAAGAATCATGGAGGAGTGGGATGCCACATCTTCCCCCTGTACAATTTCACATGGTCTTTAAATGTGTAGACACAGCAGAGGGCTTTTCTGTGATGAATGTAGACTCACTTAAATTGCTACAGTGTGCCATGTGCCAATGATTCCTGATCTGGTACTCACCCTGATGAGATTGGCTATCTTCAGGGTGTTTTAAACATTGGTTTGCTTCAGCATGAGCCCCTCCATTGTGTTACTTGTCTGCAGAATCAGGTATGGGATCAACTACCACTCAAACCAATATCCGTGAAACTTCCAAATCACTGTCTGTAACGTTTTCTTAACCCAGCTGTCAGCTCAGTCATGAGACTACTGTGACTGAGTAAGATAGTCTTGATTTGAGCCTTCAGTCTAGTATGAATGTAATTGTGAAGACCAGCTGCTATCACTGTTGCCTTCTATTGACTCTCTGAAGTAAGCAAAATTACCTGTCTTTCTTGCTGCTTTTAGTTCTGAGGGGACCAGTTCAAGACATAGTCCATTTAAAGCAAGTCTCTGCATATATAGTGTTAAAAGGGCTCTTAAACTGATACTGTTGCCAAGGAAACCATGCCTGGAACCAAGGTCTCAGTCATAAACACATTGTGTTTCAATTTTTTTCTGTGCGCTGTTTAAAAATATCTCTTTCAGATAATTCCTTTTCAAATGGAAGACAGTACCACTCACCTTCCCATGGTGTAGTTTAGCATTTTCTATGTGATTTGACCCATTATGTCTGTAAGTTTTTGTGAGATACAAGGATAACACAAGAACAGGCCAAAATGGGAAATAGTTAGAGATGATGGCATTTAGCTTTTAAAAGGGATCTTGAAGCAACGCTATGGGAGTGCCCTAACAGCAATTTGCTCTTCTGGAGTAAAACTCTCTGCCTCAGTGAAAATGTCCTCCTTTCATTCTTCTACAAAGCAAAACACAACATCTGAAACACTAGTTTTCCATCAGATCCTTGTTCTTCAGGTATTGCCTAGCTACCGAAAACTGTAAATCTGATATGACAGTTCTCTACATAATCTTTGATCTATGGTTCTATGACTCTCATTTCTGAAGAAAAAACCCTCTGTATTACATAGGACCAAGCAGGACCATTACTCTAATTTCTCTCAGCTGCCCTTTAACCGAAAGCGTTGTTTGGGCCCACGTTTGTTGTTGCTTTCCATTTCCAGTCTGAGTTTGGCAGAGGGCTCTGTGACGAAGTTGTGGGTAAAATCCTGTGTCACAGCAGCGGAGGTTCTATTGCTTGAGGGCCTTGACTGCTTTCTTGGAGGCATTTTTGGGCAATGGCTTCACACACTCACCTTGTACTTGTGCTTCAGTCAACCCTTCCTGACATATTTACCATGCTGCCAGGGGATGTTGACTCCACAGAATAAATCTCAACATCATCCAAGGAATACACCATCTTTTCTACAGCAGAACAATCTAATGTTGTGTTTTCTCACACAGAGAATAGGAAAGAGTATTTCCAAACTGCTGAGGAGTATGAACTGAGGGTGACTTCTAATGGATGGCTGCTCTACATGAAGCTGGGAGTTAAGGCTTCAATGAAATGTAGTCTCACCAGAGAAGCTTTGCCTTTCCATCTGTTCCTTGGATTTAGATTTCTAGTGTTTCATTGTGTTCATATTATCATGCAGCACTATGTCTGGCATAGGTATTAAAATGTCTGGGTGTGTAGGTTCCATAATCCTGCTGCTGGCTTCATCTTTCATGGACTGTAATACTTGGTTTGCTGTATTTTTATTGTTACCACTGTAATTGTATTGTGAGGGCTCTTACTCCAGCTCTGGCTTGTTAAATAAATAGAACATATCCTTGTGTCTCATGCCTCCACGTCTGGAAGGGATTTAAACCTTTTCTTTTGTCTGCATGTTTTGGCTGAGCTAAGATTTTCTCTTGAAAGACCCTGCAAGTTTCCGGGTATGTGTGTATTATACAGAGTTTGCTTTCATTAAGTTGTGCGTTATTACAGCTTTGTTTGTGCTCGGGGTGTTGAGAATCACGGAGGCTGGTTCCTTTTAAACACTAAAGAGTACAAATAGCCCAGGAATATGCATCTTGATTGATGTAGCTGTTGCTGCAGCTCACATGTGGTGTACATTGTTGTGTTTCCTAAACAGGGGGTTTCATAGACTGTATCATCCCATGGTGGCACCTGGTAAAAGGTCAAGAAGTAGTAAAAAGAGAGCGAGCCACTCAGACGTTGCAAAATAATAAAGACATTTCTCTAAATCCTCATCTGCTGTCATTATTCAGCCATGATCTGGCCTGCTTATTTTCCATCACTCACCCAGAAATCACCTGAAAAGGTGTTTTATTTATCTGAATATATTGGAAAGATTAATTCTACCCATAAATGCTGATATTCAACATAGACAAGGCAATTTTTCTGTGAAACCTGCTCCTGGAAGATGCTTTGCAACTTGTGTAACTTGTCCCTCCAACCTCAGACAGAGGAAGTAGAAACATGACCTTCATAAAATCTGCATAGGAAAAATCACAGAACCACTAGGTTGGAAAGGACCTTCAAGATCATCAAGTCCAACCATTAATCCAGCACCATCATGTGCCCTGAAGCGCCACATCCACACGTTTTTTGAACACTTCCAGAGATGGCGACTCCACCACCTCCCTGGGCAGCCTGTTCCAATGCCTGACCACTCTCTCGGTGAAGAAATTTTTCCTAATATCCAATCAGCTAGTCCATCACTTATCAGCTAGTCCATCACTTATCTAAACAATATATAAACTCTTTCCAGTAATATTAGTAAACTTATTTTAACATCCTTGTGAGATGGAGCTTAAACGGCATCCTTAGTCAATTTATGTTAGGGCTTGGTCAATCTACCTTTTACTGCTTTTCCCATTGCTTAGCCTACATTTTCCTTGACTAGATATAACTATTTTTCCTACATGTAAGGGGCTTTTCTGTGGTAGAAATTTACACTGTTGAAGCCATTTTACTTTGTTTTCTGCCATCTTCTCCATGCATCATTATTTCTCCCAGCCTTTTTAACAGGCTGCTCTTTACAGACATTGCAGAGCAGTCCTCTGCGCTCGTGATGGTTGGCTGACATCTTCCTCAAAGCATCATGCTCAAAAATGGACACAATGCTTCACCTGAACCATTACCAGGGCAAAGTGGGTTTGGGGGATTACTTTGTGTGTCCTATCTCTGGCAGTCCTTTTGGACATCCCCTGAGGGTGTCTGTCTCCCAGCAGTGAGGCACTGTTGACTCATGTTCCACTGTGGTCCAGGACCAGCTCCTTTCTACACAACTGATCTCCAGCCAGTCACTCCCTATCTTCTTTTTACACAGTTTATTGTTTTTTTATCTATGTCTGATACTTTTACTCTTTATTTACATTATCTTGTCTTCTACTTATTTCAGACGATCATTGTGGTTGTAGAGTTCTTCTAAAATTTGAGTCCTTTCTTACAAACTGGTCTAGTTATAGTCTGATATAATCTGCAAATGTAACTGAGATACCTTCTTCCACTGGTTAACAGACATGATAATGCCAAATATTGCCAAACCCCATACAGACTCTTCTATAAGAGGAAAGCCTTTGTAATACTTGGAATGAAAGATACATGTGGCATATCATGATTTACTACTGAGTATGCATAATACATTTATGTGTGATTTATCAATATAATTTAGTTACCAAACTGGTCCTTCTCCAAAACGTCCACATATGTTTTTTCTTTACTTTAATTGATTTTCCCTGTCCCAATGTGGAGCAGCATTTTCTTTTCCTCCGCATTTTTTGTTGTACTGCGAAGACAATGGAGATTTTTTCCTTAGCTTTTTGGGCTGAGTGGGTTATAGAGGGGGAGGGAAGTTTCCAACCTCTTAAAATGAGAGGGAACTGCACAGACTGCAGATAGGTCTTTCTTCAATAGAGGAAATATTGTATGCTAGAATAGATGATTACTTATTGAGTTTCACTCCTTCCCAAGCTCCCAGCTTGGACTGTAAACCCAGTAGCTCTTCTTTCTTCCCCAGCCCCCATTTCATGTGTGAACTAGGACCTTATGGGACCCACCTCTCAGGAAAACGGAAGCCACCAGAGGTTTCTGGAGCACAGCTGCACGAATAACCCCATCTGCACATAAATACATACAGAGAGAGTTCAAGGCTTCTCAGCACCACAGGCAAAAATGAACTTTCCTGACCTAAGGCTGTGAAGCTGGGGGCTAGCAGAGGCTGGGGGAGAGCAGGGGAATGGACCATGCTGGAGCAGGAACAGAGCACTCTGCTCTGCAGAGGCAAGCCTGCTGCTTTTGCAGCTGTGGAGGCTGGACTGGCTGCAGTTAGGTGGGCTCCCCTTTCCTCCAGCACAGCCCTTTGCACCTCATGCTTGACTCTTCCCTTGGGGACAGCAGCCAACCTGTGACATTGTCCTTAACGACGGTGAGGCCACAAGCATTTTGCATCCTCGCAGGAGTCTGCTGTGCTAAGCTTGTTTTGCTTATACATCAAAGTTAGCCCTGAACATGCTCGGAGGACTTGGTGTGGGATGCATAATTCTTCAAACCTGTATTTCAGAGGAAATTGCTTGAGAATTTATAATATTTTACCTGGTTACAGTTTAAATGCTGGTCAGTATTAAGAGTACTTCCTTATTATCTGAGGTTCACGTTTCTACATTTGTGTTGTTTTGCTGAATATATCTCTTGTCACAATGATTGACGCTGTTAAAAGGGTATTCACTTTGTCTGAGTTGCCCTGGGTTTTATTGGCTTAGCTGAAATGAGCTTCGCTGGATTTGACCAAAATCACTTGCACAAGTGGTATTTTTCATGTGATTAACCCTGTGGGCAACTTCTGTGAAAACACATAGACTATTGAAGGCACAGCTGAGGGCATTCACTACCCTTGTAGAGTCATGAGAGTGCAAAAATTTAGTGAGGACAACTGTTCGCTCTTCTTGCAAATATCTGGTCTTTTTCAGGTAGGAAGAGCTCCAGTGGTCAGTATGGGTGTTATCTGTATGTGTGTACCACGAGGTTCTAACAGATACTTGAATTTCAGTAAGACTAACAATAATTTTTAGGTATGATTTATTTAATTCTTACTGTGAGAAAGGGATCAGGCTATAGTCATGTTCATATTACTTAAAAATTACAGTAATAATATGCCGTCATGGATTAAATGTGGTTTTGGACTGAAGATGAGGTTCATTACCTTTTGTCATATGGAGAAACAGCCTAAGAAAGAAAGGGCAGTCTGAAAAACTTTTATGAAAAAGCTTCTACCTTGCAAGAAACCATGCATTATATTAATATGGTGACAGGGTAAACACATATCAAGATGGATGTTTTTTGGGGACCGTATTTAATGGCTTCAGTGATTTTCTTCTCAGACAGAATATGCCTTAATGATGAAGCTAAAATCTGTTCTCAGTTACCAGATTCACTCCAGATTTAACATGTGCGAGAGAGAGAAGTTTTGAGTCAATCTTTTTAAGGCAATGGGCAACTTTCATTATTTCTGTGAAGATTATGTATCCTTATCATTGAACGTGTAATTGAAAACACTCTAGAGATGAGATAAATGAAGTACGTTATCATGGATCTGCAGTCATTTAGCAATATCCTAAGGACCAGTAGTGATCAGCAGACAGCAGTTTGGAAATGTCTTAATGTGTTTACTGAGTTGTATATTTGTCTCATTGCTTTGTGTTGTTTCGTCTGCTGTATGATGCCTTTTTTCCCAACTTCCAGTTGCTTGAGTGTGAGGAAGATCTCACTTTCTGCAGACTTCTGCAGAATTTTTAGTCTAGCAAAAGTGACTAATGCAGACACCAAATAGAGAAGTGACATATCAGCTTGAAATTTCCAAAGATTTTTCATTTTGACAAAGGTGTTTTTACTTGTCATTGAAAAAAGTTCAATATTTTAAAATACATTTAAATTCATTGAGGGAAAAAATGGGTTTGCAATGTTATAAAAGTGTAAATTCTCTTGTGGAATAAGACGACAGGAAAAAGAGGAAGAACAAATAGTCATTTTTCACAACGTCTCTCAAAGTCTGTGCTGGGATACAGAATCTTCAGTATATTCATAAATAGTATGAAAAAGAAACAAGAAGTAACATAATTAAATTTGCTGATATGCAAATTGTTCAGTACAGCTGAATCTAAACCCATTTTAAAAGGTTTTTGAACAATTTTTTAAGATTTACTAGTACGTAACCTGATAAAATTTGACCTACAGAAAAATCTCTTACTGCACAGACTCTTAATTTAGTTATTATCACCCAGGAAAAAAAAAAAAACTTTGGCAATTTTTTTGAGTAGTTCCCTAAAAATTGAACTCATTACTTCAGGCTGTTATTGAAACCATATGTAGAAATGAATTTTCTAAGGGCTAAGATATATTCATGGGATGTATATCGTTTAAAGGCTGTTTAAGACTATTGTACCTGGGTGACTGTTACCTCAGTCACTAAAATGCTGATTGCTGGAGACAACAGAGGACATGCCAGGGAAGATAATAGTGACTGGTAGAGAGTTTTTATATACTGCTGTTCTCTATATTTCTCATATGCATATGTTCCCGAGAGATACACTGCCCACTATCCTGACAAGATGACTTGTCTAGATGGAGAATGGCCATTTTCTGCTTTTGTGGGCATTATCTGGGATATTCTTTTGTCACATGTTCCCAAAGTGCAGTGTCCCTGCCAAGCAGTTGCAGCCACAGCAGGAAGAGGTCTAGCAGGGAGAGCGTTGTGCAATCTGATAATTTCCAGTTTGGGTTGGCCTCAGGAAATGTGACCCAAAGTGGAAGTCTGTCAAGTTTCAAACCCACTTGAATGAGAATCATCACTAAATAGGCAAATTCTGAAATTACTTTGAAAGCCGTCTGAGATAATACATAAATATCTTGCTTTGTCTTCCTTCCCAGCTGAATTATGTAGTTGCAATCTGGGGAAACAGAAGCCGGTGCAGATTCAAGCCCCACTGACTTTGGGTGGTTTCTTCTTTTTCTGTTGCTGGTGATCAAGAAAATTCTGGATTTACTTCATAAACATTATGCCCTTTGAGATACTTTGAATGGCTTCTGTTTGCAGTGTGTTTGAAACTGAGTTGGATTAGCTGTAGTGTATAAATGTGAACAAAATGGAATCCATTCCAACCTAAAAATTAATGATAAATTTAACCACAAAAATGCTGAATTGCTTAATACGGAAATAATATTTCTTCAGTTACAGGTAATCAAATATTTTTACCTGCCAAATAAAATAAGATCTACTATAACATGACTATTACTGAGAAATAATGTCAGTAATAGTGACATTATTTTTCAAAAAATGAATTATCTTTACAAAAGCGGGATTTTTTTTCTCCCATTCGTCTCCACTTTTCTTCTCCTTTTCCCCATGTTAGTAGCACTTGACAAAAGCGAGGGAAATGGAAAATGATAAACCAGAAGCTTAAGAAACCTAAACATTGGCAACATTTTCCACTTAAAAAAAAAAAGATAAAAGAGAGAAAGAAAGAAAGAGAGAGAGAAAGA
>NW_010523410.1:713-1156 GCF_000687285.1 Phaethon lepturus | reverse complement strand
AAATAAAAGCCACTTGTCGGGTATTCCCAACAGCCCAGGACTTAGACGAAACCTCCGCCGGAGCGCGGTGCACGCAGCAGCACGGCACGCGCCGAGGCTCCGTGCGACACGGGCGCCATGCTCTCGCTGCGACCATCTGCACGAAAAAGGGGGTTCGGGGACCCTCGGCCGCAGCGGGGCCGGGACGGTGGCAGCCCGCTGGTGTGCGGTCCCCAGGGACTCCTGCCCTCATCGCTCAGCTTCCCTCTGGGAATGGCCGAACCCAGGGCAGGAAACACTCCGCGAACCAATATCCCTCGAATCGCACAATTATCTCCCCCCTCTCTCCATGGTCCCTTTACAGCCCGAGCGCTCTGTTATTAAAGCACTAGATTTTAGAGGCTGGGAGGCAGCTGCCCCTGCAAAAGGCACAGGGCAGGGATGCTCACGGGGCGGGGTGCTTT
>NW_010523410.1:0-518 GCF_000687285.1 Phaethon lepturus | reverse complement strand
GGGGGATGCTCAAGGGTCGGGATGCTCGGAAGCAGGGATGCTCAAGGGCTGGGATGCTCGGAGATGGGGATGCTCAAGGGCCAGGATGCTCAGGGGTCAGGATACTTGGAGGCAGGGATGCTCAGGGGTTGGGATGCTCAGGGGTCGGGATGCTTGGAGGTGGGAATGCTCAAGGGCCAGGATGCTCAAGGGCAGGGATGCTCAGAGGCTGGGATGCTTTTTTTTTTTGGAGGCAGGGATGCTCAGGGGTTGGGATGCTTGGAGGCAGGGATGCTCGGAGACGAGGATGCTCGGAGACGGGCAGGCAATCTCACAGACCAGGCACAATGGGCCACGTTCACCCACATCCCAATTGCTCCGCTCGGGGCCGAAGTTCATGGGAGCCCAGTGAGGCTGCGGCAGGGCAGAGCCCGGCACCGCAGCAGGACCAGTCCCCGGGGCCGGGGGCTTTGGGATCCCACAGAAACCCGGCGCGGTGCGAGCCCCCTCTGCGCATCGCGTTTTGCCAGCTGCAGCAG
>NW_010523409.1:671-3805 GCF_000687285.1 Phaethon lepturus | reverse complement strand
CCTTAGTGATTCTGTGATTCTGTGATCTTAGGGTCTTGTGTGCCATGGCATCAGGAGGTGGCCGATAGAGGGAAGGGACTGGACTGCTAAGATGTGGGGTGCAACAGATAATGTCCCGATCACTGGGAGCTTCTAGAGAGAGATGAAATGAAGAAACACAAGGAATGGCATAACCTGACTCCACTATGCCTGAGTCAGGGAGATGTAATTATATGGCTTCTGGAGGTTTTATTCTCGTATGGTTTCTGTTTGATGCAGAGGAGCAGGAAGCCTCTAATGCAAGATTAAAAACCTAGAGCAGTTTATTCTGTGAGGCAGTATACCTGGAGAAACAGAAACACGCTCCTGGAAAGACACAGAAAACCTACAGGTGAAGATTGAGAGTGGAAAAGCATCCCATACCAGCTGATCCAGTAGCTAATCCACCTGGCTGTTAAAAACATACTCAGGTTGGTTTTTTTTCTAAGTGGAATATGCTTAGTACCAGCTCCCAGCAAGTGGATTCATCCTCCTTTCATCCACCACAGTGAAGAGACTTTTTCTCATTAATTCAGTCTTGCTGAAGATGATCCTTGACCACAGTTGAGAACTCTCTCTTTTGTTATTATAACCTCTTCCCATCTAATACAAGAGGCTGCACTGGATCATCAGTCATTTGTACTCAAGGTCTCCATGTCAGGTCAGCCCATGATTAAACAATCGGCACAAAGAGTCTAATCTGCAGCATCTAGCTGCCATGCAGCTAGTTGTGCAAGGTCTACCTCCTCTACAGACATGTTCAACCAACAGGCAGCAATACCATATGCAGACAGGCACACAGAGCCAGAAATGGGAAATTCGTACCTGTCCACTGTGTGCAACAATTTTGCTCAGGTTGGAGAAAGACCCACAGCTAAGGAAACGCTATAGGGATAAAGGGAATCTGTGCATGGGAGGAAATTCTGCCATGTTCTTTAAAATAGAAAACAAAAGCTGGTAGAGGCAAAGCCCATGACCTGGCACTGGCAATGAGGCAGGCCATGAAGGCAAAGCAGGTCACAGGAGATGCCTGATAAACACGTCAAGCTTAGATTGTGTTGTACTGACTGAAACAGTGCTCAATCTCATGTGAAACAGATGAAGGAGCTGGAGCACATTGCTCTACAGGGTTCCTTGTGGAGACATCTCAGCACTTCAAGAACTGCTGGAAACCGTGGTGTGGGGCTCTGGCACCTCACAGAAGACTATTGAGAAACATCCACCAAAGAGGTGCTTAAAGATGACAAACAAGGTCATGTGTCCCCATGCACCTGAGACACATTCCAGTTAGGGGAACAAGGCATTACCAGGGTGGAAAGAGCCCTGAAAGAGCCCTCAGGAGCTCTGTAATGTATGATGATACACAGAGCCTTGGCTCAGGCTGCAACAGCAGTGATGATGACTCGGAGACCTCCTTTGTTGGCTGGACACGGAAGAGGAGCAGGAGGAGCAGGAAGGAGAAGAGGAATAGAGGAACAAGAAGACTCTGATGAAGGACTGATTTCCCAGAGCATGTTTTTTGAAAAACAAAAACATACTTTTCATCTCCATGACGTATTTCCATCTCCAGACAATTCTGAAGTCTGTGCTTTCAATACACACTTAAGAAAGCACTCCAGCCTGTGCACAAACCCAGCATGTGCCTTTCAACACACAGCACAGAAAAGAGAAACCCAGCTAAATGGTGATACGGGGAGGAGGGCTAGCAAGGGCTGAGCATGCTAGATGCTAGTCAAAGCCAGAACACAAGTATCTGCTCTGCTCTCACTCATTCTCAGTGCAACGTCTGGGGAAAACTCTCAGTCACAATGTTCTAACAGGACCTGCTCTCCATTCCTGGGAACATCTGCCAGAATTAGTAATCCCATATCAGAGGAGGTGAAGCATGGAGCACCAAACAGCACCTGTGAGCTTTTTAGCAATTTTTTCACGCCTGCTGCTTTCACAGCAACTTTCCATATCAGCTTAAAATAAATTCATCCCTTCAGAAAGTAAAGTACTCGGAGACTGCAGAAGCATCTGGCCTTTCCTCTACAAAGCCAGGAGCTAGCACAAATGTATCTGGGGATGCAAATATGGAGGCAAAGGAGCTATAGAGGGGGTTTAATGCTTTAGTTCTGAACCCCAGCATCTGAAAGAGAAGTGTGGTCTCCCCTGTCCATGACACTGCTGCCTTCAACTCAGAGCAAATAGGTAAACCCAAGCACTGTCCCCAAGCTTGCAGCCAAGAGACATCTCAACTCTTTTCATCATCTTCTGTGTGCAAGGCTCCAAGTATTAAGCCATGTAACAGCAATGGGGGCTGCACTCCCACAGGGGGTAACTTCTACATCCCATATTAGACCAGGCAAGAGTGGAGCCACACCATCGATCTGCAAGAGGGAGCACCGCTGTCTTCAGATGGGACTACTTTGAGCATCAGCCCTCCAAGAAGCATTTCTGTGAGCTCTGGGCTCCAAACACTGAACACAAGGACTCAGTGGGGTCTGCGGCTCTGGCTCACACAGCTGGATACATGAGAGAGGCTAATGGTCCAGCAGCATGAGAGCAGCTGAATTACATACCTAGCATGGGACTTGACCACCAACAGGCAAAACCCAGCCTGAGGGAAACAAACTGCAGCTTCCAGCTCTTCAGTGGGAAGGTGCATCCTGCACTATGTAGCCCAAGGAGTATGGCTCACCAGTATCCCAGCAGTCTCTGCAGTGTGGTCCTGTTTTCAGTTATAGGCACTGACCATGCCATGAAAAGGGCAGAAGTTTTGAATTACTTTTGTGTTTATATGGATAACAAGAATGTCCAGAGCTACAGCTGTTAATTAAACATATAGATTTAATATGCCTTCCACAGTTAAACCAATCTCCAGCTACCAGTCCTAGGGATAAACCTAACATAGGGCCAGAATCCCTACATATGTCATTGCTACAGCCCAAGACTTTTTAAAGCAGCACCTAGATCTGGCCACCGGCAGTGGGCTAGATTAAAGCTCAGGTTAACCCCTCCTGGCATTTCCTGTACCTCTCATTAGACCTAGAAATAATATTCAGAACACACAGGGAAAGCGCAGTAGCAAATAACCTAATTAGAAGTAAAAGTCTCACATCCTCTTGGTGACC
>NW_010523409.1:0-659 GCF_000687285.1 Phaethon lepturus | reverse complement strand
CCTGAGGGTCAGCGTCCTCTGCAGTCAGCAGGGCAGCAAGAACAGAAAAATACGGAGAGCCCTGCTGGACCCCATCCTGCTGCCCCCACTCAAAATTCCCAACACTTTGGCTGAAACACCACCAGCATTTGGGCAGGGCTTTGGTGTTATTTTTAACACTTGTTCACATAACTCTTTGGATGAATCCTGGGAAGAGCTTGTCACCAAAATAGTATACTATGGGCACTATTTATACACCCACTGGCAGCAGAGCAGGGTATGCTAAGGAGGGAAAGAAAGCTTAGGAACTAGGAATACGGGGGGGAACCTAAGATGTGGTTTGTTGTTTGCGCTAGTCCTCAAAAGGAAACCGTTGCCTGCAGAAGGCTAGATATCCTTGTCTGTCCGGTTTAGGAGACTCTCCTCCACATAGAAGGGAAGCCCAGGTACAACAAGCTTGGGGAAGATGGTATATGTAGAGGCAGGCACACCCCAGCTGCTGTGGATTTAAAAGGGAACAGCTGTGTCTAAACATCAGCTAGGTCAGAAGAAAATGCTTCTGCCCTCCTATTTTATCTATCCTTGGCTACTACAGGGAAATCCAGCATGGGTAGGGGCTTCTTGGTCATCACCTCTTTTCCCTCTACCAAGCTGACACCAAGCTGAGTGGTGCGGTTGAC
>NW_010523408.1:1579-2022 GCF_000687285.1 Phaethon lepturus | reverse complement strand
GGCTCCGAGCAGGCGGTGGCGAAGCCGCCGAGCAGCTCCCATCTGAAGCCACGGGACTTTGGTAGAGCAAGGGACTTTTATAGAAATAAAGGAGGCTTCCTTTTGGGTCAAGTCCTCTGGAAACGATTTTGAGATGAAAGCCTTTTTACTTGGGTAATAGAGATTCACGTTGCCTAGAGGGATGTCTGCCTTGTGCCAGGGTATTTTTCCCTCGGGGGGCATTGCGATTGCTTTTGAAGATGAATTCTCAACACACAAAGGAGAAGAAGGAAGCTGAGAGAAAGAAAGGGCATTAAAAAATATAAGGGGTTGTTGTGGTCCGTTTTAATTTGTCAGCATGTCTCTCTTCCTCGTAACACCCCTGTCAGGTGCAGGACTCATTCCTCCTCTTCCCTTTGTGACTTGCTTCATCCCTCCGGCATCTTCATCAACCCCAGTCTCTG
>NW_010523408.1:543-1493 GCF_000687285.1 Phaethon lepturus | reverse complement strand
TTTTTTTTCCCTTTCGAGGCTGACCTTTTTGTGCCCAGGGCTGCTCGGCCGAGCAGCAGCAGCTCCTGTGCGCGGCCCTGGGTAGGGATCACCTTGTGAGGAGGGCTGGGAGAGATGTCCGTGCCCCCCGAGGGTCTCAAGTAGCAGGGGGCCAGGAGAGACCAGCCCTTGGCTTCAAGCAAGGCAGCAAGGTGTGTGCTGGGAATCAGCCTCCAAACCGACAAACTGCTCCAAACCGGGAGCCAGAAGGTTACCGCCCTCGTCGCGGCTGGTGGCAGGAGATGTGCATCCCTCACAGCCCCTTCCGACGCAGCGGGACGCGTCAGCCCGCCGGGGTCCTCGGCGCGGTGCCCCTCGGTGCGGTGCTCAGGTGCTCCCCAGCCGGGACAGCCCGGAGGCCACTTGTGCCCGAGCCGTACCCCGGGCAGCGGCAGGGGAACAGTGAGGGGGAGCCCCTCTGGACCAGGTATGGAAGGGACCCTTTCCCCAACAATTTGTCACCTGAGGGATCTCTTTGAAAAATTGTTATGCCCCGTGGACGGAAGGTCCCCCAAGCCTCTTCTGGCTTTGGTGAGCCGATGGGAAGCGACCGAGCGCCTCGCTCCTCTGCTTTTTGCTGGTTTCTCCTTGCTGCTCCTTGGTGTGAAATGCTGTAAAACCAAGCGCTGATTTCTCAATCAAAGGTGTCCGTCTGCCCCTTGGCCTGGGGCTTGAATTCCTGCAAATCCGTCTTCCGCTCCCCAACGGTTTGCTTTAGAGTTTTGAATTTGACTGTCGTGCTTCAGAGCTGCTGCTCCTTGGTGTGAAATGCTGTAAAACCAAGCGCTGATTTCTCAATCAAAGGTGTCCGTCTGCCCCTTGGCCTGGGGCTTGAATTCCTGCAAATCCGTCTTCCGCTCCCCAACGGTTTGCTTTAGAGTTTTGAATTTGACTGTCGTGCTTCAGAGCTG
>NW_010523408.1:0-492 GCF_000687285.1 Phaethon lepturus | reverse complement strand
CCAACGTCACGTGTGCTGGCTCACCGGTGGGTTTTGAACCAGCCCGAAGCCGGACAGAGCCCCTGGGGGCTCTCGGGTCTCCGGCGAGACCTTTGCCTGTGCCGGGCTGTGGTACAGGACAACGTTCGTCTGCGGGGCTCTGGGAAGCTGTGGGTCTCCCCCCTGGCCTGAAAACGAGCCTGGCTCAGCAGGTTTGTGGTCCGTGGGCTTTGTGGATTGTAGGCTGAAGTTGCAGCGTGTCCTGGCAACAGACGCCAGAAAAACCTGAAGCCTTTTTTCACCACCACGTTCCCGTCTGTGCTTCCCATATTGTCACAGCCACGGCGGTGCTTGTTCCCCGTTTTCGGAGCATTGCTGCCCTGCGGGCGCCGTGCCGCCGATGCGAGCCTTGCGGATGTCTGCCTGGAGGAGCACGACAGCTGGAGGCGGGACGGGGGCTGCTGCCCACGATCGCTGCCCTGCAGGGACTGCTGCCCGTGACCTGAGCCGGGA
>NW_010523407.1:2553-2848 GCF_000687285.1 Phaethon lepturus | reverse complement strand
CCATAAATCTTTCGCTCTGCTAAAATGTTTTCTAACCTGACCATTTCATTGCGCTCGTTAAGGTTTTTCCAAACAGACCTAGCACAAAACTGGGATTGTAAAAGGGCTTTTTAGCTTCCTCTGCTCCAGGGATGTCTCTGCTGATAGACCGCGGTGCGCCTGTCCCCCTCCGGTGACAAAAATAGACCCCGCTTTAAAAGCGAGGACACAAATCAGGGGAAGGAAAAGAAACCTCCAAATGCTTCAGCAAGAAATATTAAAGAGCAATATTTTATGAGATCAGAACAAGCAACCG
>NW_010523407.1:2140-2510 GCF_000687285.1 Phaethon lepturus | reverse complement strand
ATATTTTATGAGATCAGCAGAAGTAATCGCTTCCAGATTTTTTTATTTCGGAGGAACTGGGACGAGGGCGACAAACGTATCCCGCTCGCCTGATCTGGTTTTGATTAGGAAGATTAAAACGCTGCTCCACTCATTTCATTAAAGAAAGGGACCTATAACAAGTTTTTATGATTAAACATCCCTCGCTGCTCATTTTTTATACAATCTCCTGCCTCTTGCTCCTCATTCAGCAGCCTGGGGAGCGCCCAGAGAAGGAGCCATCGATAACCGCAGCTCCGTGCGCTGTGGGCTGCGTATTTTCTCGCCTCTGAGCAAGCCACCAGCCCCATCTCGCCCTGGCAGGACGGCGGGGTTTGGCCTTTCCGCAGCC
>NW_010523407.1:0-2119 GCF_000687285.1 Phaethon lepturus | reverse complement strand
TTTTTTTGTTTTTTAATACTCTCCCCCGGGTAGGGCGAAGGGAGGGGGGGGTGTCTGCTTTTTTGCCTTTTTTTTTTTTCCTTTTACCCGAAAATTTGCAGGCTGCCTCATCGCCACCACCCATTTCTTTCTTTATCCCCCTGCTTTTTCTTCCCCCTCAGCCCTTCTCCACCCCCGACATTTATTTTTTTATTGTGGGGGTTTTTTTTCCCCCTTTTCCTGGGTTGTCTTGCGAGAAGCAGCACTTCCAGCAACCCTCCAAGTTTTGGCAACCCATCGATAAGGCAGCAGCTCCCCCTGAGTGGATGGCAGAGAGCGGATGCCTTTGCCAGCTCCTCTATTCCCAGCATCCATATTTAGCCTTTTTTACATATCCTTCGATTGCCTGGGGTCATAAATTAGTACAATTAATTATCCCAATCTAAAAATTGATGGCACATATAACCCTTACCTCAGCGCCTTTTTATTATGGTACTCTGAAATAGAAAAGTGCTGGGGAAGGAAGCAGAAATCTCCGCTCTCCTCCGGCTGCGGGGATGCTCGGGTCCGCCCCGCCGAGGCACCGGCACCGGCACCGGCCGGCAAAGCCCCGGGGCTGCTCCTCTGCAAAGGGCTTTAAATAAAAAGACACCTACATACTGATTTTTTTTCTTTTTTCTTCTTTTTTTTTCCCGTGACGTTAGGTATATTTACATAGAGCTGCTCTACAATAGCGAACATAACAATATTACAGAACGGTTCTGAGACGAGAATAAAATACACAAATAAGTACAGCAGAAACGTTCAACACCATGACAGAACATCATTGAGCCATATTCCCTTCAGTCTTTTTTTTTTTCTCTTTTTCCTCTCTTTTGTACAAAATATTCACTCACGAGCTCGCGGAATTAAAAAATAAAAATACTGGATAAGTTTAATTTATGAAATAAAATACTAAAAAAAAAAAATTCAAGTACTTCTTGTGTTTGTTTTCTGAGGAGGACAAAACAAGGAAGAAGAAAGGAAGAGAAAACAAACCCCCCAAACATCTTTCTTTTATTCAGTTGCATTTTAGAAAAGACTCGTGTCCCAAAACGCTTGCTGTGTTTGCCTATAACGCTAAACATTCATCCGCACATTCAAAGTCAGAAACATTTCAACCCCCAAAAACAGCCTCTTTTTTTTTCTTTCTTTCTTTTTTTTTTTTTCTCTCCACCCTCGTTTCTCATTGACTGGACTTTGCCAACTTTATTGCTGTTCTTTATCGGTTTTTTCTTTATTCATTTTCTTCATTTTCATTCGCCTGTTCTGAAACCAGATTTTGACTTGGCGTTCAGTGAGATTAAGGACTCTGGCTACTTCGTACCTCCGGTCCCGTGTAAGGTACATATTGAATAAAAACTCTTTTTCCAGTTCCAGGGTCTGATACTTTGTGTAAGGACATCTTTTCTTCCTCGTGGAGCGCGCATGAATCCAATTTGCGACGGGATTGTCTGAGAAAGAAGATTTTTATATTTTTTGGGGGGGGAAAAAATCAGTGTATACAGCTGGCCTTTCTTCCCTCCCCTCCTCCACGCCCTGGTGTATCTATAGAAAGAAACCTGTTTAATTAGCAGATCTTACCTAAATATTTTAAGTGACCTTCAGAAGAGTTTAATCTGTTTATTTTGGAGGGGTCATTTCCTTTTCTTTTGCTGCTGTTCTCACATAAAAGTTTCAGTAAATAAAACTGTAGCAATGGGTTTAAAATAATAATTATCCACATGACTGCTACTAGCAGTAATCTAAGAACATAGTCATAAAAAGTCAAAATTCCCACCATTTCATAGGCCCATAAACTCTTTTTACAACCTCAGCTCTCCAATACTTTCCCTAGAAGCTTCCCCAGACCTGGAAAGCCGAGTTTGTTTTTTTAATATCTTAAGGATGACACGGGAGATGTCCCACTGGCTCCCAGAAATTGGCTTTTTTTTTTCCCCTCCCCCCCCTTTAGCCTAAAGGACCTTCCACGCTGCTGCCACATCCCCGCTCGGTCAGGGGAGCAAACCCATCGTTCCCTTCCTTGGGAAAAGGTTTTCCCCTCTGCCCGTTTTAGGCAGCTGCCTGCCAGCAAAGGGAGACTTTCACCCCCTGATTCCTC
>NW_010523406.1:0-14325 GCF_000687285.1 Phaethon lepturus | reverse complement strand
CCCATGATGGTAATTGCTGAATGATCTCTCTTTGTCCTTACCTCGACCCACGAGCCTTTCGTTACATTTTCTCTCCCCTGTACAGCTGAGGAGGGGAGCGATAGAGCGGCTTTTGTGGGCACCTGGCATCCAGCCAGGGTCAACCCACCACAAGGGACCTTTCAAATTGCCATCTTGAGGGGAAGCTCTGTTCACTGTTCTTGGTTTGGGGAGTAACTGATGGACTAAAAAATCTGTGGGAACAGTACTTTCATCAAAAGTTCCCTAGGGGTTTTTTTTGCCATCCGATTCCTGGTTTGTTGACATGTTGCAGGCTGCTGTGAGCACCACAGCTTGGGACCCCAAGTATTTGCTTTCAAGGCTTGTTTGCTAATGCGAGAAGACTTTAGCAACAGGTTAATTACACTGCTGAGTAAAGATACTTTTATAAGTACTTAGTACATGGCAGCAGTTATTTTTAATAGGAGGAAAAAGAGTAAAGAAAATAAAAATATCCTTCTGCTGTTTGTCATGAGATCAGGCTTTGTTGGTGAGGGAGGGTGCTGCCTGAGCAAGGGCCTCTCCGGTTTCATGAGAGAAGAGACTAAAAGTGATTCTTGCCTACAAAGGGCAGTTACCTGTTTTGCACAATCAGGGAACTTGAAAGTGAAAGAGAACAGATTTTGTACTCCTTTAAAACGTAACATTTTCCCCAAAGCTTTTCCAATGTAATCTGCTGACTTGTCTGCGTTATACTATCAAGAATGAGTCCTTTTAACTTGACAGTCCTTTTATGTACTTCTTTTTTCAGTGTTTGCAGCTCATCTTGTCTACCTATACTTTGCAGCTGTTTAGTGGCAAGGTATCATACGGGAAGACTTTATAGGAAAACTTGTACTGCTTGCAATTTGTTAATTATGGACTTGGTCCAACGGTATTGATTTCAGTAGACTTTCAGTCAGATCCCATATACTACAGCATGTGTGCATGCAAAGCATGTCTCTCTTGCTCTGTCTTTCTGAGACCTCTGACTTTAACTAGGTATATATCTCTATAGATTAGATTGTCCCTGATTCTATTGATTTCATCTCTTGCCTACATTATTAATTTTAAACCTTATAAATAATTTAAATTTATTTTGATAATTAAGGCAATTTTTACATTCAGACCAATTAACTTTTTAGTCTGAGTTTTTGCTTCTGTATCTTTTTTCTTTCTAGCTTTTGCAGTGATATTCTTAATTAAATTATGTGACATCTGTTCTCTGAATCCTCCCTTTTTGCTCTCAGCCTTCTGCAGCTACTAAGAGCACTGAGGTATTGTGACTACCCCTTTCCAAGAGCAGAGACTTAATTTTAAAAATAAGCTCGGCAACTTCCACTGTAGATATTTACATTTATGTATGACATGTAAATTTGTATTGAGCTGACTCATTTTACGTCTGTCGTAGATATTATTCACAGTTGTGTATCCAATATATCAGCTTCTCTTTCTGCATTATTATTGCTGTACATATTGAAATTTAATTAAACAGAAATTCATAACATCTGGGATATAATGAAAGTTGAACCAAAGGGGTTTCTTGCCATCTGAGTTTTTCTGAGCTTAGTGGTTTTTTGATTACAGAAGTTTCTTCCCACCTAAAACAGAGCTTTCAGTGTTAGCGGTATCCATATCAGCTACAGAAATAACTGCCCTCAGTTTAGACCTCATCAGGGGCTGGATATTAGACAACACATCATTGCTTAGGGCATTTGCACTGAGATTCCTTGAATTCTCAATGCACTAGGTTTAAAATCATCTCTGAGTCTTTTCAGGCTGCGTATTCTGCTCAAATTTTGAAACATTTCACTTCCCTAAAGAGGTTACCCCATATTATTTTGTGGGAATTCGGTAACCAAATGCCAAGATTTTAGCAAATTAAGAGATATGAAAGCAAAAAGGGCTGCACTGAACATATTGAATTTTGCTTTTCATTTCCAAAGGCTAAGGAATTAGAACCTTATTCATATTATTGCTACATGATGTCATTTAAACAGATCAAACAGAAGAATGAGAGCAGCATGTTTTAAGAAACAGAAGTACTCAACAGATCAGGTTTTGTTTTATGAGGAGAGTCTGGTAAGAATTGTTAATGTGAGCTCAGACAAATTATGGAAAATTGAACCTGATATGATGGCCCTTCCAGCATTCCCAAGTTAGGCAATACCTTCCCTATGTCTGTTTAACGCAAGCCAGCCCGCTGCTGTCCAGTAAATAGATGTGTTCTTCTTTTCCTTCTCCCTAGGTGATGTTTACAGAAGAGGATGTCAAGTTCTACTTAGCTGAGCTGGCCTTGGCATTAGACCACCTCCATGGTCTTGGAATTATTTACAGGGATCTAAAACCAGAAAAGTAAGTTAATGAGAAAGAGCGAACTGAAACATATGTATGTGAGCTTTTACGTCATTTCTGCTCCTTGTCATGCTAGTAAGTCCAAAGGTGCCAAAGGTTCTGCCTTCCTTCTTCTATGTAGAAGATCTACATGCGAGACCCTCACCATCAGCATTAGGGTCTTCCCATCATATAATTTTAGCATAAGGCCAAATACTTTGACTCTGTTCCAGTACGACGTGGCCTCTGTGTGCCTGGCCTTCAGTTTGCTGAGTGATCTCAGCATGGGATTCAGATCCCTGTGCCTTTGACTTCAGAAGCATTGTTCTCCACTTGCAGCATTTAATCTGGCCTTCCCCTTGGTGTGGTACGAACTGCTCAAAGCAACTCCACTTCCAGCTCATACAACGTAATGTTGTGGCATTGTTCAGTTTTATTGTGGCCGTTGTTTAAAGTAAATGAGCATCTCTGAAAACTAGTGTGCGTATTAGCTCATGAGAGACATGATAATAAAAACACTTTTATTAATGATCCAACATATTTTCCCAAAAATTATTCTTGCTTATAATTGCAGCTGTTTTCTATTCCTAATGTGGTGCTATAGAGGATTTTCCTTTCTCTTTTTTCTTTGCAGTACATCAATAGACTAAATGACACCCCCAGTGCTGTCACAGGGAGTGACATGATATAGTTTTTATTCCGTTCCTCTTGCCTGGTGCTTTGCCTGCATCTTCTGTGCCAACTCCAATAAAACAGGCTGCAACACTTCGAAGTTACCAGCCTTTTTAATGTAATGGTCATGATCATTTAAAAAAGATGACCACTGAGAGCAGTCTGCTTGGCTATTGTTTACGCTTCCATGTAACAACAGTGGCATGCTGTGACATGAAGTTCAAAAATATCTTTAAAATGGAGTGCTATTGCTTTCACACTCATGGACAAAATAAAAGACCAAGAGTAATGCAAGGTGGACTTTGTAGGTGAGAAGTTGAAGGGAAGGAGACTGTTTATCTACAACACTGTACAATGTGATTTAAACTATAAATTCATCTTTATGTTTTGGCTACAATAGTAACAGTGGTAGAACTATATGAATTCATACAAATGTACATATGAGGGCTCTCAGTTGCTTGGGCTAAAGACCCTTTCACAGCTGACTGAAATTTGCAGTCTTGCCTGGTTATGCAACCAAAATAGAAAACCAGAGTCTTTGGCAAATACAGGAAGTCATCCTCCAAATGAAACCACCGGAGAGATGAAGGTACCAGTTTGTCACATAATATGGAATGCAGGTAGGCAGCAGTGACACCGTCGCTGCCACTACCACATGCTGTTGTATCGTCTGCCAGCAGCTCTTCAGTTTCAATTTCATCCTGAATTGCTATTTTTCTTCATTCAGCATCAAGAAACATGCAGACTACAGAATAACTCCAATTACAGGTTTTCAGCTTTAAACTTTTTTCTAGTGAGCATTAGTATGAGTCATGCACAGCCTTTCTTTCTGGTGTTAGATGAAGCTGTTTTTCAAACTAACACATGATATATGAAGCTGCTATTAGAAGGGATCCAAATATGAGCCTGTATATTCAAATACAAGTCACAGTGCTGTTACGTTTATAGGCATATGCTATAATTTTTTGCTTTAGGAGAAGTTAGAAACCAAGGAGGAAATTTAAGTGCATGTCAAAACTATTCACTGTATTTGAGATACTGAGAACGTGATTTTTCAGAGTTCTCAAAATTATATGTCACTTTGCGGTTTCAAAGCACATCTCTCACTGACTTCAGTTGCAAGTGAGAGCAATTAAAATTTCTGCAGACCAAACTGCTGTTTCTCAAATCAGGGATCAGTGAATTGAGAAATTAGAGTTCACCTAAGAAAGGAAGGTTTCACTGATTTGCCATTGTCACATAGAAACATGTCAAAAAGGTAAAGATGGAACCCAGTTAGCTGTGCATTTTTGTCTGACCTGAGACCAGTTAGCCATTCGCTTCACCACCACTCTGCTAAAATCCCCAAGTATTATCTGTTCTGCCAACTGAGGCAAGAGTTCTCTGGAAGAAAACAAAAAATTGTTTAATTAAAGACCTTTATACAATCAGATCACTGTGTAAGGTTAAGGCAGCAGCCCTCATTCTGGTATCTCCTAACTTCTGAATGTATAGTTTATGATCTTTGATGTATAGTTAAATAGGTATCAGTGATACGGGTGAATCTAGATACAACTGTCATAGTATAAAATTACTTTGCATTAATATAACTACTATTGTACAGGAAAGGGAATCACCCAGACTGGTATAACTGAAGTTCATACATGGTGATAAACCAAGACATCTGTTTGATTGAGAACCATTTCCTTTAAAAACAGCTTTATAAGTGCAAAGCCTATGTGTAGCCATGCCTAGGACAGCAGAGCGTGACAGCCTGATTTCACTGGAACTTTAGGTTTAGAGTAAAAAAACAGGTACAGCATAAAAAGGCATTCATTCTGAAGGGAAAAAAAAAGTCATGTATTTTTAAGTTACACCTGGGAAAGTCTAGCTCTCTAAATAAGATGATAAAAGAAAATTAGGACTATGCCAGGATGTTCTCATCCTCCTCTTGCTTCTGGGCAGTGTCAAATATATGGAAGGTTATTACAGGTGTGTTGCTAGCCTATTCTTAAAATAGCTGGTGGAGACCCCATGGTCTCCACAAGAGGCCTCTCAGCAGTGGTCCACCAGTTGTACATCTAGAAAGTTGCTCCTAAAACCTAACTTGAAATTTCTTTGCTGCAGTTGCAGGCCATTGCTCCTTTACACGTCCTCCTAGACTACCCAGCTGGCTCATTTCTGCGCTCAGCAGCAGCCTTGGGGATTGCAAGCACGTCTGTGTCCTCAGACCTCTCTTCTGTACCCTAAACAATCCAGTTACTGAACTCTTCTTCACCAGTCAGTCTTTCTAGGCGTTTGGTGATTCTCATTTCTCCACTTTGGTTTCTCTTTGTCATTTTCTCCTTTGAAGTGCAATGTGCAGAATTACACCCACGTCTTTAGAAGAAGCATTACCAGTCTGACTAGAGCACAAGATTTACTCTATCAGATTCGCAGAACTGGAGATAAATTAATTAGTTCATAATTTCCCAATTCTCTCTCTCCCCCTTTGTTAAAAAATAGGCACTGCATTTGACCTTTCATTGTTCAGTGCCTTTGCTGTCTTCTAGAAGCTCCGAAAAGTAACTACTAATAGGTTTGAGATGCTTCAGTCAGCTCTGTAAGTATTCTAAAATGAAGTTCATCAGAACTGTTTATGTCAAAGACGACTAGTTAGAAAACGGCACTGTTCAGATCACTTGAAAGAATCCTCAGTACATTAAAATTTAAGGTTCAACATTTTTTTTAAGATTCCATGGGCAAATGAACAGTTCAAAGCTATGAATTAATTTTAAGTGCAACCAGAATATATACGCTGGGAGTTGTTATAAAGTTAGCTCTACTTAGTTCAAAAAGGCAAGAATCGAGTTTTCTGGTTAAAGTCTTGTTTAGAACAAGTAGATGCTTCTTTGCTTAAATTGTTGCAGCCAAATTCTTCTCCTTGAGTTGTCTTGGTGGTTTCAGTGGCATCCCTAGTGGAACAAGGTACTGTTCAGTCACACTAAAACCCATGGAGTTACTTACATGGTGAGGCATGTTTCTGTTTAAGAACTGCAGGATCAACCTATTAAATATGATAAATATACCAAACTAGAAAAATGGGAATTTATTATAAAGTAGTATATGATGCATATGTTACTTCTTATGCTGTGGTTTAAGGGTATGAGTGACTTAGAAGTAACTCTACCTTCTGAGAATGCACAGACTTTTTATATTTCTTTTTACCTTTTCTATCTACAGGTACTCAGGTGCACCTTGATACAGTTGTGTCATAAGGACTTTTATTAACAAGGAGTCGTTTACATTGTAATGCCCTCAGCTCTCTGTACAAGGGACAGCTCATGTAATTGCTCATATAACAACTCCTGAATTGTTGAACTATATTTAAAAAAAAAAAAAAAATTACTGCTTAATGCAGCATGTTGCAAACCACAGCAATTCATTAATGAATGTAGCTGCCCTGTGTAGAGAGGGAAGATCTGAGAATCATTAAAGGAAAAAGACTTTTGGTGGAAAATCACCATCACCTTCCACTGAAGTAAGCAGTCCCTTTTTGCGACTTCATGGTGTCAATGAAGCTACAGCAGAGATGAGTTTGGCATGAGACTGTTCAGAGTGGAAGAAATAGTATGGGGTCATTCAAACACTGAAATGTCACAAAAGGTGGACAGTTTGTGAGAATCTTCATCTCTTTGGGAGATACTTGAATTCTTCACTCTATCTTGTATTTTCATCACAAAGCCTGCAATTAAATTAAAAACTTTTTGTGAAGTTTCAGTTTTTCTTTCCAACCTGAAATTTTGGCTACAATTTCTGAAAAACATGAAGTGTGGATTGAATTTTCCGCACAACTGAGCTGACTTGGAAAGAAACCCAAATCCTCAAAAACCCCCATCCAGAGTTCCAGCTTTAATAGATTTGGCAGAACTTCACAATGATTTGGGTATATTGGCGTTCAAAGTAAAGCCTAAAATATGTGACTCAAAATTAAAAATAGAGATAAACGGGAGAGAATTGTTATGGCCTTGATTTAAGAGTCACTATAAAATAATCTCAACAACTAATAACAAAGACTCTTTATCCCTATGCAAAAGTTGCAGAAAAAAAACTAAGGAGGTTGCAGTCCTAGCTTTACTATGAGCTTCTCCTGTAACTTGGAGTATGTCATTCCCCTGCTACTAGCTTAGTTTCCCAGCCTCTAACGTGGAGATTTTCAGCCTTTATTTTCTGAAGGCATACTTTTCAGTTCAGGTCAATGAAAGCAGATTGAACGTTTGTGCGACAATCCTGAGGCTAAAATGTTGTTATTGTTTTGAAATAAATAACAGGTTGACAATGATAATATCCTGTAAACACACTCAAACCTTAAACTGAACAAATAAAATGGAAAAATCTTGTAGTGAAAGGTTATCACTCAATGGGATTATAGCCTAGTTTAACATTTAAAAGTAGTCTACTTCTTATGGTTTTTATGATTTCAAAACATTGATTTAGAGGAAAGATTTTCCTCAAGCCTGAATCATATTAACAATTTCTGGTTCTTTTTTCCCTTCTTGCAAAATAATACTAGTTTATTTCAGACTAGCTGATCCTGCAAAATACGGCTAAAGTAACTGTGATTGTCACAATAGATTTTCTACTGCTGGCAGTGTGGAATAAAAAGAAACTATAAAGCGATAAAGATAAAAAGAGAAGACAGAAAGTATGATCAGACAGTAAGTTTACTTCCACAGTCAAAGGAAAACCATTTGTTGTTGTAATCCAGGTACTTAGAAGCAGGTACATTGTTCTTTGTTTCTTAATGTCACTCAAAGCTAATTCAGTGCAACAATTACCTTTTTCTCACCGTTAGCATATTATTTTCTTTTTACAACAACTGTAATTTGGCTCATAACCATAGCATTGTATGTTGTTGGCAGGTGGCAAATGTGGAAACATCCAGCTGTCCAAAGGGTGCTGCCAGGGGCCACAGGGAAGCTGCAGGCAGCTGAGGGCATCATGTGAGGGTGATTAGGGAACACGAGACAGGAGGGAACTGTAGATCAAGTTTTAGGGGATATAGGATGCACCTCCATAGGAAACCAGGATCCATTCGTTTTTCTGTTCATACAAACATTCAGTGTGAGAAAATCTGTTGTATGCTTCAGGCTCACTTAACCTAAGACAGTGTTATTAGTCTGATAGCTGTATTGGCATTGCCTCCATCCCTTTAATGAGGGCAAGGTATGAAATCCTCTAATGAGGGCAAAGGAATGAAAACCATATATTATATACATAGAAAAGCAGCATGGATTTTTAATGGGAAATTGATGAAACATAAAATCGATGTCTCTGGGGAAGATCCCACACCCTTTGAATTGCATTGTTATTCACAGGGTCTTCCTGTGTGTGGAGCAAAATTTTAGGTGATTTCTTTGAACCACACTCCGCCTTGCTGTTTTTCCGGAGCCAGGTCTGCAGACTTCATACATTCACCTCTCTTCCACACTGGCAGGTGTTTTATTCTGTTCTCTTCTGAAGTGCAAGCCTCTTGTTTAGGGATTGTAGTCACAAAAATGCACTTAAACATGTCTGTTACAGTACTTAAAAATTATGCCTCTTTGAGAAATCTAGGGAGAAAGAATAGGGGTAAAGATGCTTTTATCGAGAAGAAAAAGCTTTAATTATTGCACACATAGTAGTGATTCAGCTGCTGGCCTTTGTTTTATGAATTACACAACAACAGTCTGTTCTAAACACACAAATAAATGACAGATGATCATCTCTTTTCAGTCATGTTTCGGAACAGAGACGACCTTTCACAAAAGTATAGCCCAATCTGTTTGTTTCACTTCTGTCTTATTTTCCTCCTGAATAATTGGATTAAAGTGACTCTCTAAGAGAAGGGAAATATAAAAATAGCTGACACCTCACTAGACCATTTTGAAAAGAGAAATATACTAAATCTAACTAGAAACAAATACCACCCCTATTACTGTGTCAGTATTTATAGGCAGAAAAGTTACCAAAAATCATTATTTTTCAGTTTCAATGTTCCTTCTTGTTTCCATAAAAACTAGCAATGTTTTTTTGTGAGCTACAGTCATTTTTCTCACAGACATGTTGGAGTGCCTTTGTGAGAATAAAAATGTTGGCAGGTGGCAAACGTGAGAACACTTCATCTTGGCTTCCAGGATGAATTTTCATTTATGCTTCCGGACAGAATAAATTAGCAGGGGCTGAGACTAGTCATTATGCTCTACGATCGCTTTTATTACTTCAGCATGAACATATCTACCTTTGAAGTTAATTTTAGGTCCAGTGAGTCCAAGCCTTGATTTTTTGTGTGCTTACCTTTATTATTATGAGAAGAGCAGAAAACCTGTAGCTCCTTCCCCTGCTGGAAGCAGATACTCTGCAGTTGTTGGCTTTGAACACCCTGTTCTTTCTAAGCTCCGTTTGCATGCCTACCCTGAGCATACTATGGAGTAAGGAGGATGCTCACCATACAACTGCCACAGGCTGTGCGTGCTTCAGACACAAGATTAGACATGTTTCAGGACCATTTTTCTTTCTGGAGCCGTATAATCCACTGAGGGGTTGTTCAAACATGTGTTTGAGTCTTGCGTATCTCCTTACCTGACTTAAACACGTTTTATTCATGTTTGTTTACTGCACTCTGTGCCTGCCTGATGAATGAATGTTTGCTTTGTTGCTTTACAGCATTCTTCTTGATGAAGAGGGCCACATTAAGATAACAGGTATGTGAGGAATGGAAAACTTAATGTCTACAAGCTGATATTTTTTTCTGCAGTGTGTTCCGTGCATCTTGGTCTTTGCTTGAAAAGAGTTTGCTTACAAAAACTCAGAAGCCAGAAGAGCTTAAGTGTTGGGCTTCTCTTCTCTGGAAATTCATCAAGCACCCATGCTGCACAGCACATGGAGAACATAATGTTTTCTTGGTAAAAGTGTACTTCTGACTGATGTGAAGTGTGCAGCCTTGGCTGCCTACCACCAGGGATGAAAGGATGCTTCCAGTATGACTGCTCACTACTCCAGAATAAATTACCTGAATTATCACTTTGCAAAGGACACCTGGAAAGACATTCCTTTGCCACCCTGGAGGTGATCTCTGGCCATCTGGGATTATTATCCCCAATGCTTTGGTTATGTGAGCAAGAACTCTTACCAGCATTGTCTTCACCAAACCTGAACTGTGTATTTCTGTCTGTTTAAATTCTCTCTTCTGCTTTGGGCCAGAACCTCTTTCTGAACAGAGAAAATGATGCACCTACTTTCAGGACATACTAACAAACACCAACTGGGCACTCCACGTAGGCAGGGCTTCAGGGCACACATGCCTGTGTCCTTTCTGCACGCAGACAGAAGGGTGCTTCATCGCCTGGTTGGTGTGTTTTGTTTGAACAGTTTAAGTGACCGAAAATGTAAGTAAGTCTTTTTTGTTTCAATGTTTTCAGATTTTGGTCTGAGTAAAGAAGCTATCGACCATGACAAGAGAGCGTATTCATTCTGTGGGACAATAGAGTATATGGCCCCAGAGGTGGTCAACCGGCGGGGACACACACAGAGTGCTGACTGGTGGTCTTTCGGCGTACTGATGGTAACGGAAAAGTTGCGTTTCTGTGTTGGAGGGGTGGCTGTAGGAGTGATCACTTCCCTCAGATGAAAAGTAGCACTTTCAGCAATTAAGGGTTGATGGAAGAGTAGATGTGTCATGATTGCTTGATCATTTTCATTGCATCAGCGATAGGGAGCCAGCTGCTCCTGGCAGTACATAAGGTAGCATTTGGCCCCAGATTCTCTCTCTTCCTTCTCAGTCATTTGCTGTCTCAGTTGATTACCATGAGCCATGAATATTTCTGCTGCACAGAAACAGGGCAGGGCAAGCTCAGAAGAGCACAAGCATTTTAGAAGAAACATCTGCGTAGTTACTAACATGGTTCCTGTTAGGAAATGATTCCCCAAGCAGCAATTTTCAGATGTTAGGGACATCCTCTTAGAGAAACTCAGAAATTTACTCTTTTTTTCTGCAAACTATAGATTAAAAAGTACATATTTCAGAGGGCACTCTGAATGTTTCACAGGACCTCAGTGGTTCTTTTGCCATTCACCTGTCTTCTTCACATAAACATTGCTGACTCTTGTTCCACGAATGAGATTCAGGTAGTTTTTGGGCTGGTGATGGATTTTCTGTAGTCTTATTAGCTGGTGGGAGACTGTCACTCAAAAACCTCTCTTTTCTTCTAGTGGGAAAAGAAAACAAATACATACAGGCATCATGTCATCCTACCCTCTTCTTCTGTACCATTTTGCTGTGTCTTGATTATGACTAGTTTGTGATGTTTGCTCTGTCCTGAGTGTGCACCGAAGCTGGTTTTAAAATGATACATGTGAAACAGTTTTAAAATGACTGCTTCTTCACAGGGGGAAAATCACCAGAGACATAAATGTATCAGTTGGCACAGGGGGATGGTTAGGAATTAATCTTTTTCTTCCCTGTTTTTGCATTGGATTAGTTATACAAAAGTTGCAATTTTTCCCCACTGTTGCTTAACTTTTAAGAGTCCTGACAGCTATTCTGGAGGTAGTTTAAGTGGCATCAATATGAGAAACTGTGCTAATTCATTTTTTTATACATGTAAATCAATGAAAAGTTAGTTTAAATGCAACATGAATTTACCAAAAAGCAGTCATGCTAGATTAATCTGATATTTTACTTGATGAGATAGCCATCTTTTTCTAAACAAAGTAAATGAAGTGGATCTCATGTGCCTTCATTATCATAAAGTATTTCATACAGTGTTGCAGGGAAAATTCATTAATTGAAGATACTTTGTGGTCCCATAATGGTCCAAAGATTTTATAGTACCTATACCATCTATGAATACGTCACAGGGAAAAACACCACAGAGAAAGGAGCTATTTCAGCTAAAGAGTAATGTTGCCCCAAGAGCAGGTAGGAATAAACTAATTGTGAAATGTAGTTAGCCTGGAAGGTAGAAGAACAGTCATGACAGCTTAAGGAGTGAGGCCCATGAAAACAGGTTCCAAGAAGAGCTCTGGGAGAAGTGTCTAACTACAGTGGAGCTACTTGGCTTATGAGAAGGACCCAATAACAACCTCCTGAGTGCTGCAGTATTTGACACTGGGATGCAGTGTCAGGAAAGTTCTTCTGAGAGGTATGGAACCCTCCTCATGCCCGCCATCTAAAATTAGGTGTTCAGGTGCTAAATTGTTCCCTCCTGCACCCACCCAGCGTCATCAGTCTGTGATGCCATTGTTGCTGAGGAAGATGAAGGGAAGATCAAGGAGAAATTGGCTTGTGACACTGATTTTTTAAAAGCTATATGAATACTGTAGGGTTTTTGAAGCAGTTATTCCCAGCATCATTTTATCAAGCATAGTGCTGTCTTGAGCCAAGGCACAATGCATTTGTTACTCTCACAGGGCTATGTTCAAGTAACAAAGAAACATCCTTATCTCCTGTGGCCACAAATCTATTTGTGGATGGTCAGCACTTCTGAACTGTATATGTTTATTCAGGAAAAACAGGAAGTTATGTCTCATATAATAAATGACCCTTTAAATTTTTTAATTATATATTTCATTTTGGAGGGTAGCTGTGCCTTCTCACTATCTGTTTCCAATTAAACAATGGTATATTTGGTGTATAGATTGTTTTCTTTCAGCCTGCTAATGAACTTGGCTCCTTCCCCACTGTTTTTTGCTAGGCTTTCTTTTTTTTTTTTTCACTCTCTCTTTTCATCCCCTCCCTAATGTATTAGAATTAGAAAAGATAAGAATTTGTATAAAAGGAGATGAGTTAAAGAGAGTAAATTCTTTTTTTAACTGTAAGCTAATGCTTTAAACCTTTGAGTGCTACCAGACATCTTAAAGGAAAATAGCTCTAATCAGTTCAATCTTTTTTCCTTTTTAACAATGAACTGCTTGGGGCAAAAAAAACTTATTTCCATACACTAAAAGTGCAGGAGGATTTTCTGATGCTGTCTATTTCACTCTGCTCATTTCTCCTTGTTTTGCTTGGTCTGTCACTTTTCTATTAGAGAAGCTGTTTTTCTGCCAGTCTGAAAAACTGACTTTCTTTAAATGGTATCTAAATGATTTATTTAGATCTCTAAATTTCTCTCTAAGTAATTTGCAGTGTGATGTGAAATATACAAAGAAAATACACCAGTTGGTAGAATATGCATAGATTGAATGGAAGTGAACGTGATAGGGTAATTTTCATACCTAAAATTTTGGTCAAAAGAGGCAACATATTAGGCAGATAGTGATAAAATGCCATCAGAAGAGGAACCAAGCAATCTTGTCTGTTCTGTGAAGAGGGGTTAATGCTACATTGCATTGTATGAAGAGTTGGGTTGTGCTAGCAGCTCCTTGCCAGCTTGCATTGACCAGGGCACAGGCTAGAATCAAAATGAATGATCCTTGAAGGCAATCTTAAA
Source organism: Phaethon lepturus (assembly GCF_000687285.1). NCBI lineage: Eukaryota > Metazoa > Chordata > Aves > Phaethontiformes > Phaethontidae > Phaethon > Phaethon lepturus. The sequence goes on along the minus strand of NW_010523406.1, from coordinate 874 downwards.
TGTGGCATGTTGTGATTATTAATATTAAAACAAACTTATCTGAAAAAGACTAAATTATGGTCTTGATTTAATTAATTCTGTTATTAATTAGTAACCATTATTTAGTGGGAGTTTTACTTACTTTACAACAACTTATGAAGTTGTTGTAAAACTTCATTTAGTACCAGCTAAATCTTTGACACAGGCCACAGAACTAAAACTGTTATCTGCTCTGTTCGTTTGCTGCTCAGTTTCAATTCTTTTATGGTAGCTTAGTATATGTCAATGGGTATAGTTATACAATTCTTAAAATTCACCCTTTCCAAGCATTCCAGAGGACTGTACCTGCCTCTCATTTAGTATCTGATGATGACTTCTGGGACCCAATTAAATTTTTTTGCTGGTGAATTTATGTTGGTTTTCATGACTGGATAGATTTTGTTTTCTGCCTTCCTGCATCTTACTCATTGCATTGGAGATTTTGGGTAGGACATATTCTACAAAAGCTTTGCATCAAGAGGTCACAGAATCACAGAATCATTAAGCTTGGAAAAGACCTTTAAGATCATCAAATCCAACCATCAACCCAACACCACCAAGCCCACTAAACCATATCCTGAAGTGCCATGTCTACACTTTTTTTGAACACTTCCAGTGATGGTGACTCCACCACTTCCCTGGGCAGCCTGTTGCAGTGCTTGACCACTCTCTCAGTAAAGAAATTTTTCCTAATACCTAATCTAAGATCTGCATGAACAAAAGATTGACTTAAATTGTTAAAAAGTTGTGTATATGACCTTTTCAGCTGCACTGCAAGAGCCTTGATGCCCACACTTCCATTTCTGAAGCCCAGATAAACTAAAACCCACCAAGTTGGGTGGGAGTGTTGATCTGC
>NW_010523405.1:3502-5169 GCF_000687285.1 Phaethon lepturus | reverse complement strand
TTTGCAGCCACGTGAGGTGGAGGAATCGGGTTTTGCTGCGTACAGCAATTCCAGCAGCGTGTATTATTGTTGAAGTTCAGGCAGTGGTTTATCTCCCGAGGATGTTTTTGGGACTGGTTTTCCCTGTGTTTAATGTTCTCTGAAAGGTGATGCTTTTAAAAGAAACTGCAGGTAAAGCTGCTCTTTGAGTTTGATTACTGAAATGTCAAGAAAATGCTTTCGTGTTTCAAAACCACAGCCCTTCCAGCGAAGCTGTCTCTCCGGCTGCCCGCGCGGAGCTGGAGTGACCTGCGAAGCTCCAGCTGAAACGCTGCTCTGGAAGCTCCGGTAACTGTCCGGCAGTGCAGCTGCATCGTCGCCCTTATCCTGCCATCAGGCCGCGTGGGGCAAACCCCTGTGCCCAGTGACTCCTTTGCATGGTCAAGACTTTGCACTAGATAAAAATCTTAGATCGCCTTCCTAGGAAGGGATAAGGACCCTGGAGGTATGTGCTCTGACTCACTTTATTAGGAGTAGTTTGGCGGCTTCGATCATTAAAGAGTGTGATCGGAGGCCAGGCTTCTGTTTGCTGTGATGGTGGAAGTACCTGCCTGGAGGCTTTCATCCTTGCCCCTTCAGTGCGAAATGAGCTGCAGCTTCCCAGCCTGGCCCCTAAGAAAAAGGGAATTTCTTGCTTCCTCTTGAGCGCATTGGACAGTCACGTGGGCGAAAAGCCCTCTGGAAGCCCTGGGAAGCCACAGAGCGTAACTTCTTCCCAGTGCCTCCGTTGATGGCATTTCCAAACCACCACCCTAATCCCCACCCCAACCTGCTCTCCTCGGCAAGACGTCCTGGAGCCTCCGGCTTTCTCACGCTGTCAGCAGCGGGTGCAGGGCAGGCGGCGGCGTAGCTCCCGTCTACCTGGAGAACGGAGAGGGGAGAGGAAAACCCAGAGCCACCTCCAGGCTGTTGAGCCAGGGCCAGCCGGAGCCATCCTAGCTCCTGGTCCCCGTGCAGGACTCCAGTGTTCCCTGTGTGGCTTTTGTTGCAGAGGAACCTTTGTTCAATATGCTTTACTTGGGGTTTTGTGTCCAAAATTAAGTCTGACTCCAGCAGCTTCTTGTTTGATTTTGTGGAGCGGCTCGAAAGTTGAGCTGTCTGGGGCTCGCAGTGTGTTGGCACCGTTTATTTTTTGATGGAAGTTTTTGTGATTCCAGTGGATGGAGAAGATTGGAAAAGCTTGCACAAAACATCTCAATCCTTTCACAACTTGCTGGGCAGCTGAGCGGCTCCTCGGTGCTGCCACCAGCGGATTGCAGCCTCGCCGGGAGACACATGCGCAGACCCGTTTCTGATGGAGAAAATCTCGTAATTACACTCAGCTGCCAAGGAACAGCATTGGCTTAAGTGATAAGAGGAGGAAGAGAGCTCCGAGCACAGCCCTCGCCAGGGCTGCCCGAGGAGCCACAGGGGATGGCACAGACGGGCAGGGCAGGACGAGGCAGACGATGCGCACCAGGCTCCCTGCGCTGCGCAGGGGCAAGGATTCCCCTCTCCCTCTGCCCCAGACCCACGGGCCCCCTGACCCCACCAGGCGAGGGTGTGCCCTCGCAGGTGGGAATGCTGCCCGGTGTCCCGGGCACTCTGCACCGCTCTGGGGATGTGGGGCAGGCAGGACCCGCTCCCAG
>NW_010523405.1:0-3471 GCF_000687285.1 Phaethon lepturus | reverse complement strand
AGGCCCCGCTCCGAGCAGGCGGGTGCCGAGTGCTGCGCCCTGGTCGTGGCCAGGGACAGACGGCCTTCAGCGCCTCTTTCCTCTGAATTTCTCCTGACTTGCCCGGCTCTAAGGAGATTAAAGACAGATGGTCTCTGAGGCTCCCTCACGGGCACCCACGCTTGAGGCTGGGGGTGAAGGCACAGTGGAAAAGGGCCCTGGGGAAGGGGGGTTATTCCCATCTGAGTCCCCGAGGGATGGAGTCTCCTGGGAACCTGCTGTTCGGTGCTGCCCTCCCTGCTTGCACTGATTGTGGCTCTGCGGAGCAGGGCTGTCACCCCCTTCCTCGTAGGGGGGCTCCCAGGGTGAGGGGAGCCCAGCCACGATCCCAAAACGGCTGCTCTGGCTAACGGTGCCATGTGTACTTGGTGTCTTGGCCCCTCCATTGGCCACATGAAAGCAGGCTCCATGGCGCTTCGTTAAACCGCTGCGGAAGCGCACTGTGTCCTCTTGACAAGTGTCTCATTCTCGGGGATTTCGCACGCAGCCCCTCCTGGTTTGTGCTGGAAGCAGCAGCAGAAGAGAGAATTCACCTAATGTGGCCCCGTGCGCACCCGCAGCAACTGCAGCGACGCACTTGTGAAGCCGTTTAAATTTCCACGTGATGACCCAGTTCAGGGTGGTTTTGCCTGTGGGTTTTCCCACTACTGTGGCCTCTGGGTGGGTGGTGGCAGCTCCAGACCCTGCTGCTGTGCTTGGTTTTAAGGCCACCACACTTGCTCCACGCTGACAGCCCCAGCCTTGAGTGCTCAGACTCTTCACGGCGCTTTCCTGAGCGTTACACTCCGTGCGCTGGTCTTCCTGCAGCAGCCCCTGAAAACGTTCTTGTGCGCTCTGTGGTCCTGCATGTTTTACTGAAAGCTTTGAAGAGTAAAGAGTTTGCTGCAAAGGGGTTTTTGCTGCTTTAGGAAGCCTGTTACACTGCGGGCAGGGCACATGAAGGTGGTGGGGATGCTCCAGGGGTTTTCAGTGCATGTGTTGGAGTAAATTCCAGCTGAGCTGACTCTTCCTTCCCTCACCATTTTGAAACAGCCCTGGCCAGCAGTCGCTGAGCTCCTCGGCACTGGCACTGGGTTTGAACTGCGAGGCAAAGGGGCAGCTTTTATTTAGGAGACAATAATTGCAAGTCAGATTTGCTTGTTCAATACTCTATTGACAGATTTGCCTTGGCAACCTGGAACAGGGTTTCATTGTGTGCCTCTTACCTCATGGCATCCTATTGATTGGGTGGGTGGGTTTTGTGTTTTGTGGTTGTTGTGTGTGTTTTGTTTTTTTTTTTTCCCCCAAGCCTACCTACTCATCCTTTTCTTGTCTTTCTCCGGCATGGTGATGACCTCAGCAAGGGCTATATTATAATCCGGTTTTCAGACTGGCCACAACTTCAAATGCAAGCGAGAGCTGACAAAAGCAGAAGGGCAAATCCACAAGCCCAGCTGGCCAAGGCTGTGGGCTGCCAGGTAGGAATGAATGGGGCCAGCACCCTCCCCCTCCCTCCAAGGACACTGTCATGCAAGAGAGTCACAAAGTCCATACCTGCGAGAGCGGCCTTGACAGAAATGCTGTAACTATCATGAATTAACTTTCTGTTCTTATTTGGTGCTTAGCCTGGCGTGCTCCTGCCCTGTTGGGGCTCCAGGAGTAGCAATTGGCCCTGCCGGGGCAGAGGGGAGGAAAAGCTGGGCTCCCAAACTGCAGCCATGGAGTCTTTGTGGAGAAATTGGAGGATTACAGCTGAAAAAGAATTGCTGGTTTGAATTGCTAATAATGATACAGACTAATGAGCAACATCAGAAATGATGGCATGTGTAATCAGCGCTGCTTGATAGCAAACATACAGCAGGTCTGCAGGAGCTACTGGCGTAAAGAGGCGAGGGGAAGTGGAGCATCTTGTGTTTTGAAGAGGCAGAACCCAACCCAAGCGAGGTGCTGCCACAGAGCTGGCTCTGTCTCTGGGGTAAGACCTTTACAAATAATGACAAAAAGAATAAACCTGGACAGACATCAGCTCTGGGTAGGAGGAGGGAACGTGGCCAGCAAGTATTTAAGGGGAAATGGCCTTGGTATGCTTCCTAGCACCTGCAGGAAGCCCATCTGTCTCTGGCTGTTAGAGGTTTTGCCTTACAGCTGCACCCTGGCAGCCCCCACTCAGGATCGGGCCCTCGCAGGGCTGCTCACTGCACAGAGTCATGGGGGGGCGGCTGGCTGCAGCCCCCGCGCTCGGTCTGCCCGCTCCTCGCACCTCCGCCGGGGCCGGCGTCCTCCCGCTGAAAGCCCCGGTGGTACCCACTGCTCCGCAGATAAAGAGGGATCTGCATTTCTGCAGAGGTGTGTGGCAGAGGGGAAGAATACCCGCGGGATGCGGATCCACACCTCGTACCTGCCTTATAAACAAGTAAATCGTAAACAAAATGCACGGTATTAAACAACTGCTATCTTGGCTTTAAAAGGCAGCGGTTGGCTCCTGTTTCTTTTGGTTGGAAACCCTCTTTCTTTCCTCATCCCTGAGATATGCTCCAACCAGTCAAGAAGAGGCAGCAGTTGGAAACGTTTCCTGCTTTCCCTATTTAGGATATCTTATGTGATTCAAATAAGGTGTCCTCTTTCGAATTGACAAAGGGAAAGATGTATCAGTTCACGAACTGCTGCTCTCTGAGCAAGGTAAGAGGTAGAAAATCACCACCATTACAATCATTACTGCGAATCATGTGCAATCAGCTTGGTAACAGAAAGCAGATGAACATCCTGCAGAAATCTATGGGATGGGAGCTGGTGCTGAGCAGCGAGAGCCACTGCTTTTAATATTCGTTTTCAGTGTTGCTTTCACTTTTTTTTTAATACTATATTTCATCAATGGCCTCTCATACTGCTCCTGAGGCATGTTCTACAGAGATGCCAAGGATGTCTGGTCACACGATTAAAAACAGATCTATTTTGTTATATAGCTATATATATTAAACCAGCCAGCCCCTGCCCTCTTCATCTGCACTTCCTGGCTGTGTCCTGGGAAGAGCTGAGCCTTCCCGGCTGGGCCGGGCCCAGGCTCGCTGTGGCTCGGCAGGCTGGACGCATGCTGCAGCTTACCCAGCTTGGAGGGAAATTGCACCAAATCGTGCTCGTCCCTGGGCATTTAGTTTTATTGCAAGCATTAGTGGTTTGTGCTCGGCTTGTCTCCTCTGGCAACAGGAGAAGCTTGAAATGTCAAAGGGGAGGGTTAACAAACTCCGCTGGCATAAATTTCAATGAATGTATGTTTCTTAGGAAAACCGCTAAGTTAAAAAAAAAATTTAAATCTTCCTGTCTGTGCTTTCTTTCGGCTGCCGTTCACAATGGATAATAATTCTTACATTAAGCCCCTTCTGCCCTCCAGGGAAATCAAAATTGTAATATCGGTTTGCTTTTTATTGGCTTGGCTCTACGGTCGCGGCGGCTGCG
>NW_010523404.1:0-306 GCF_000687285.1 Phaethon lepturus | reverse complement strand
TAAGTTCGCCTAGTCCACGTGGGCTTCACTTTCTCAGCTACTAGGAGCCGTTGTCTTTTTTCTGGCAATCCTTGTTACATAAACCCTTTCTTGAGGTTTGCAGATGAAGCCAGGCTCGTCCCTAGCTTTAAGCATCAATATTGAGACCCCTGTGGCTATGAGTAAATAGAATATTTATAATTTGCCACTAATAGTACACGAGGGCTTTTACTACTACTGCTTCCAAAACTTCTGGCCTCTTGGAAGGGGTCATCAGACCTGCCTGGGCCGGCAGCTGGGATTTCCTCCCTTAGTTCACCCTAGTTG
>NW_010523403.1:656-1792 GCF_000687285.1 Phaethon lepturus | reverse complement strand
TTCTCTCAGCGGCACGTCGCTGCCTTTCGGGCGCTAGCCCAGCGGGGCTGCCGACCCCCGGGCGCGCGTCGGAAGGGTGCGCTCGCCCATCGCCCTCGCAGGAGCTGGCCGGTGCCGGAGGCAGATGTGGCCTCGTCAGCGCACAGGGGTGACGAGCTCAGCAGCAGGTCGGCTACACAAAAATGAACCCCCGGCAATGCCAGTCCCCCGTGTCAAGGGGCCGTTTTGTCCTGGACGTGGTGGCGGCAGTGGGGAGAAACGCGTTGCCCATCCCCAGCGTCACCCACCAAGGCCAGCTCACCCCGACGCAAGATGGGGCTCTGCTGTAACAGTACGAGCACCACCGAAGCGTCCTGGCATTGTCTTCTCTTTTTTAATTTCATTTCTCAGGATGACAACACTTTAGAGGTTTATGACCAACAGGAGAATTTACTACTAAGTCATATACTGATGTAATGAAATCTAATATATGCTGTGTAATGAGTTATGAGATGTTATTTAGTTTCAGGGTTTTATTACTTCAATCAGTTATGACCATATTTCCTTTTATATGATTGCTCACTCTTTAAACATACCAGATGACTGTATAAAGAACACCTAATAAAGTCTGGAGATGTTAAAATATAAATGTTTTAATTTTTGCCATAAATTTGTTTTAATTCTACCAATGGTGGCTTTTGCGCTGGAAGTGGTGCAGTCCTTGTTAGCAGTGCAGACCTTGGTAGTGTTGTCTCAGATCCTTTGTGGGAAGGAGCTGAGCAACCCTCCTTTGTTATAAAGCATAGTCACCAGTGCTCACCTTTGGTGATTATACACAGAAATTGAAAGGGTTTTAGAATAAAACTAGAAAGACAGAAAACATTGATCTGTGACATAAATCATTGCCTTAATTATTCTCTCATATTTACCAGCGTAACTGCAATACACTCGTCCTGGTTTCTACCAGACTTCAAGAGGAGAGAAATAGGCTTATGGGCTTCAGCATCAAAATCACATGTATATATACGCTCTTTTTGGCAATCCTAACTTTTCCACATTTATGCATTGTATTTTAAAGTCATACGGGATAACATCATAGCAGTGGAATTATATAGCTGTGAAATAAGATCGGAATCAGATCTTTAATAAATCAATGT
>NW_010523403.1:0-625 GCF_000687285.1 Phaethon lepturus | reverse complement strand
ACCTTCTGAACAATTGCAGGAACCAAGTGGTGTAGAGTGCCGGTCACGGTGTTGAGTTTGAGTTTGAGTATTGAGTGTTGAGTTCTCAAAAAATATTGTAGAAGACATTTTATGATGGTTAACAACTCTGCAGTAAGAGCTTGTGTCCGCATTAATACAGACTGTGGTTGTTGTAGAGGCTTTAGCATGCTGCTGGTATCCAGCCAGCCACCCGCTGTGGGCACGCAGAGGTCTCCAGCCCTGCTGGCTGGGGTCCTGCATGGGTGTCACCTGCCTGTGCGGCCCCAAATACATCTAATTACACCTTCCTAATTTCCTCCCCACCTCTGCAACAGGTTGCACTTGTGTGATTCGCTTAACCTGAGAGAAGCCCCCATTGCCTGTGTAGCGGGGACTCGCCCCCCCCCGCCTCAGGCTGGGTATCTCTGCCCAGGCCGGGTGCTGGTCCTGGCTTGAGGCTGAAGCAGCATCGCAGAGCCGGGGATGGTCCCCTCAATCCGCAAGCTGTTGTTATAGGCGCTCAAAAGTCCACAAGCTGTTTCATACGAGACCTTGAAAACGGCGTTTGCAGCAGAGTATGTGTTTCTGCTGCGCGCGGACGAGGCGCGGGGCTCCGGCGCCGGGG
>NW_010523402.1:4162-4464 GCF_000687285.1 Phaethon lepturus | reverse complement strand
TGTGTCCTCATAAGTAGTACTGTTTGGGGAGAGGTTTCAGCATGATCGCCTCCTGCAAATGTTCTAAATATTTCCTGTTGTAGAACATGTTACATAATATATACGTTATATAATTTTAATTACTGCTGGGTAAATATAGCAGGCAGCAAATTCAGTTGTCTGTGAGACGGGCTGTACGGATAACAGCAAGCACTGCGCGGTCGTGAGGCTTGGTCATTGGAATACATCTGAAAGTTCATCTGTAGGATACTTTTCCAAAGTCTGCTTTGGACGGAAGAGCTGTAGGAAGAACACAGCGCCGC
>NW_010523402.1:0-4141 GCF_000687285.1 Phaethon lepturus | reverse complement strand
GCAAAAGCTTCATCCAAAAGTTTCATGCATGACAAGAAAAAATAATAGAATATTTATTGGCTTGAGTCAGATTGCAGGTGACCCCAGGAACAAGTCTGTGAGAATGGAATTGCTTTGTCCATGTTAGTTGCAGGAAACAAGGTTGTGTTCTTATTGCTGCCTCCAAATAAGCGTTGCTGTCTGTACTGGGAAGTCTACTAGAAGCAGTAGGAAGGATTCGGTGGTTTAGGTGAGGGTGGGAATTTGTTCTAAAAACAAAAACAACAAATCTGGAGCAGGAAAGGAGGTTCGCTGACTTCTTTCCAGGGCTATGGATTTGCTGAGCAATCACGGATAAATTCCTGACTGGGGATGTAGGCTGAGCACATACGTGTTGATTTAAAGGAGCCATTCCAGTGAAAACTCCATCCTGGGTCAAATGCTCCATTGGGGAACACCTTAGGAGCTTGTACAGTTTGGGTGGTGGTGGTAAATTAATTCAGTGTGTGTAAATTTAAGCATAAATAAACCAAAAAGAGATGTGCAAGCTTAATGATTTTATTCACACAGGCATGATATATTAAATAGTAATACAGAATACATTTTCTTACACCCCTGAATGCACAACAGCTGTCTGCTGTATCAAATATTTTTCCTTAAAGGAGTGGGTGGAAAGTAATTCATGAAGGCTGTGGAAACAGTGTATGAGTGTGATTATTTTCAGGGGTTTGTGCTCAAGTGATTTAGTTTTTATATTCTTGATTTTTTTTTTTAATGTCCTGTATGTAATTCTTCATTTTCATGGTCATGTTGAAGCATGCAGAAGAATGTTGCTGTTACCATCTGGCAACTAGCAATTCCCTGGTTGCTCTGGTTGGTAGCTGACCATATTGATGTTGGTAGATTGGCTGTTGGGGCTGTTACCATAAAGATTTACAGTTATGTTGTGTGCTCTGTCAGAGTCTGGAGTTCACTGATGACTTCATGTGTGTGGCTTTACCTGCCTGTTACTTGCACTACCCCAGGACAGACCTAAGACTTCTCTAAGGAAAGGGTATTTATCCACAAGACTAATAAATTCATTTATCTTGATAGAAATTCACCAATGGTAATGTGATTGGGAAAGCATCTTCAGGACTTCAGCCCTGATTGCTGGAGTCCTTGCTCACAAAATCACTAGCAAAATGATTGGTGTTTCTGGTTGCTCCTGTATTTCTGTGCTGTCTGATCCGTTGCTGCCTAGGTAGTGAAGACCTTTTCATGTTAAAGAAGTGGAAAAAAAAAAAAGGGTGTAACAGTTGCAGAAGACAGTAGCATTTCGGCCTTTTATGTAATGTACAAGCAAGGTACCATTGTGTCACAGCAAAGCTGGAAGTTTTTCATTTTTGTAAGATTTGTGTAGTATATTTGCCGCATTTGCACATTTGTAAGGAAAGAACCATAACTTGGGATTGAAGCAGGAATGAAACTGGAAGTGTGTTCTTTGTTGCAAACAGGGAACTGTTGTAATTGTCTGAATCGGGTTTCAGATGCCTGTTTCTTCAGATGTTTTAAAATGTTTATAAAGTCAGTCATATTTTCCCATAAAGATCTCTAAATAGGTAAAAGCAGAGAGTTTGTTTGGGTTTTTTGTTGGTGTTTTTTTTAAATGTTGACCACATTGTTTTCTGTTTCATTTCCAATGTATGACTATGACAGGATAAGGATATGCAATGCATTTTTTTTTTTTTAAACTCCTCTCTTTGCAGTGAGCAGGAGGAATTTATAGGGAGCGGCAGAGATGAAAGGATGCTTCAGAAAGGGTTTAGAGATTCTGAGAGCAGGTGAAAGACAGTATTGCATGGACATAGAATATTATGCCTTGATGTTTTGAGTGTACATGTTAATTCTGCTCTATGTTAAATGAAGAGGGGTTAAAAATTGAATGGGTTAAAGGTTCTAAATCTGACCAATGTGGCAGGTGATGTATCCAGGAAACATTAGGTTAAATCTCTTCAGAATTTTGTTGTATTATTGTATAATTGTATTAATGTGATAGTTACTGATCACTTTCAAAACACTTTTAGTCAAGCTGTCTGCATGAGTTCCTTCTGAAATTTCTGAATTGGTCAACTCGTTACAATTTCGGCTCTGCAGAGCAATCTCCTTTAGGTCAGACTCAGGGTCTATTTTGGGCCAAAGTATACCTCCCCTGAGGCCTTGAGTACTTGCTAAGGTGTCTGGCCTAATATCTGGACACTTCATTTATACTCTGGTCATTTTTCTATAGGTGCCTGGAAATTAAGTTTTTCAAAGGGCACCATCAACCCATAGAGATGTAATGCAGAAGAATGGCTGTGATGGTGTGACTTTTGGTAATGAGCATGCTTGCTGCCAGCATCTGCATGAGAAAGTGACATGTCATTGTGAACCAGATGGAATATCTTTGTGGATATATCTTCTTCCACTCAAAGTTTCTAGCTGCATCTAAAAGTCTACGAATATAAACATTATAACCTTAGGTCAGAGGGCAGCAAAGGCAATACAAAAGTATTGTCTTTGAAACTACGTTTTGATTTTACACAATCATACACCAGTACAAATAATTGTTAGCATTATTGCTTCCACCTTCTGTGGACTTAGTCACTTTTCTAAGCAATGCTTATTGGTGTGGCAGCTGTACTAACTGGTGCTGATTACCAATACTGGTTGAAAAGTCATGTTTCAAGAGAAACAATTTTTTAACAGTGTGTAAATAGGGGATCTTCCTTGTGACTAAAAGAAGGTAAAGGCCATTCCTCATGAAATGTATAATGATGTCTGTCACTGGGTGCTTTCCTCTGAAGTGCAGTAGAATTTATACCTCAAAGGGAAAAATTACATATTTATGTCCCTCAAGGGCACAGAGCATGGAAGTCATTGTGTTGATATTTTAATATAAATTGCCTTCTGCATTTCTAAGTGGCAAATATATGAATATTCATGGCATCACAAGGCCAGATGATCATCCAGTACATGGCATATGTGGAACAAAAACGGAGGAGAATGGTTTAAGGCTCCAGAATCTCCACTTTGTCTTTGCCCGGAGGTGGAAAGTTTGGTATCACCCTCCCCTTCCTCCGGAAGATGTCACCGTCGGGATCTGGGGGTGGGAAGAGTGGGGGTGGAAGGGACGGGCAGGAGGGCCCTCTGGGCAGCCTGCTGCTTACCAGACCCCGGGCACTGCCAGGCAGCTACCCGGGAGGCAGGGCGGGCCCTCCGGCACCGCGCTTGCTGTCTCCCTGCAGCCTTTGGGGTTCTCCAGGGTTTAAAGTACCTCCCGTTCCCCTGCTGTGCTGCGAGTCCCTTGCGCCGGGAGAACGACGGGCCAGAGCCGCAGGGCTGCTGGCTTTTAACTCTCGCTTTCAGGGAGAAGGGTAGGTAGCCCTCGCTAGCCAGGGTCAGCAAGGAGCAGGCCGGTTCCCGGGTGGTGGCAAGTAGGTGCCACCTGGGGGCTCTGCAGGCTCGAGAGACGCGCGCGCAGCTGAGCAGCGGGGCCGCGCCGCGGGAGCCCGCTCCACGCCGTTCGGAAAAGCCTTGCGCTTCCGTGAGGCCGTTGTGCCCGAGTAGCCCACAAACACGACATAAACTTCCCCACGGGACGCGCCGTAGTACTGCTTTGTGAGGAGGGAGGTGGGGCACGAGAGACTCCTCAGTAGCAGCGGCGGGACCCGAGCGAGGGCGTGGGCTCTCGGCACGGGGGTGCCTTCCTATGCCCGTACGGCAACCGCTGGGCTGGATCGCCTTCAGCGTCAGCCGGGTCAGAGAACTGCGGAGTTCATCTGAACGTCTGCTCCGGCATTACCATGCATAGCTTTATGCTTTGACTTGTTACGGTCTTAATCGTATGCCTTTAAGAGGAAGCTGCTAATTAATGTTTGACGCTTGATGTAATTCATACGCAATTCGATTTTGCGAAGTCAGGCTGTATTGATATATTAAAAGTGTTTTGGCATGTTTTAGGGTGCGTAAATTCGGGGCGCGTGGGACGAGGTATTTTTGGGTGGTTTGGGGCACGTGCATTGCTGTCCGTGCTACGGATCGAGGCTCGTGGAAGCGCTGTCGGGGAGGTGGGAGCGGTCCGCTGCCGCGCGTGCTTTTGTGGGTGCGCGTTGCGGCACCCCCGAGCGGGCCGGGGGCCTAT
>NW_010523401.1:973-1251 GCF_000687285.1 Phaethon lepturus | reverse complement strand
CTTTGCAGGGGCGCCGGAGGAGTTGGGCGGCTGGAGCTGGGCAGGGCTGAACTTTTTTAGGGAATTCCCTTTTTTTAGAGGATTAGAGAAAGATCCTCTTGGCACTGGACGGTCGTTGTAGGTCCCTTCCAGCGGCAAGATTCTAATTATGAACCAGAAGAGAAATCGGTCCCGTTTACGGCGTTGGGTGTTACGGGATCGCCAGGGTTGGAAGGGCCCTCTAAGACCACCCAGTCCAACCGTTAACCCAACGCCACCGTTAACCCAACGCCACCTTC
>NW_010523401.1:0-591 GCF_000687285.1 Phaethon lepturus | reverse complement strand
CACCTCAACGTCCTTCTTGGCGTGAGGGGCCAAATTCACGTCGCGGAACGCCCGAGCGCCCGCGTCCTGACGCTTGCCTGTTTGCCGCTCGCTCTTCCCTGCAGGAATACCTCAACAGCATTCTCCAGCACGCGAAAGATTTCAAGGAATACCACCGCTCCGTCACGGGCAAAATCCAAAAGCTGACCAAGGCGGTGGCCACTTACCACGCCAACACGGAGCGCGAGCAGAAGAAGGAGAACGAGAGGATCGAGAAGGAGAGGATGCGCCGTCTGATGGTGAGCGGCGGCGCGGCGAAGCCCACGGCCGGGGCTGGTCTCGCGTAGCGGGGTGCTGACCGTCCTCCCGTCCGTAGGCTGAGGATGAGGAAGGTTACCGCAAGCTCATCGATCAGAAGAAGGACAAGCGCTTGGCCTACCTGCTGCAGCAGACGGACGAGTACGTCGCCAACCTGACGGAGCTGGTGCGGCAGCACAAGGCCGCGCAGGTGGCCAAGGAGAAGAAGAAGAAAAAGAAAAAGAAGGTGAGTGGAAAGCGAAGCTTCGCGCGGGGCCGGAACGACGCCGAGGCGCCGATTTTGTCCTTTCCTTC
>NW_010523400.1:704-1035 GCF_000687285.1 Phaethon lepturus | reverse complement strand
TGTCTGCCGGTGGGCTCGCATCCCGGATGGCTCCATGGGCTCCCGCTGCCTGGAGGATGCCTTGGGGAAAGCAAGCTCCAGAGAAGCCCAGAAATCCCGTGCCCACCACCAAGTCATCAGCAGAGGAGGGCAGGGACAGGGAGACAGAGGAGCCAGGAAAGACGGGGCATCCAGGCGGGAGAGGGGGCTGAGCGCAGCCCGTGCTGTCCCGGCAGCGCACCCCAACAGCCAGCTTTCCAGGAGCAGGGAGGGCAGGAGATCCCATCGCCAGGCCTGCGGGAAGACCCTGTGGTGGAAATTGTGAGGGTGTGTGAGTGGGAGGAGAGCAAAG
>NW_010523400.1:0-659 GCF_000687285.1 Phaethon lepturus | reverse complement strand
GGATCTGTCCCAGGAGGAGCTGATAGCACAATTCCCCCCAGACCCAATCATATTTAATTTTTCTATCAATTTTCATTAGCCTTTTCCCATTCCTCTGGTTTGTCCACAGTGTTCCAGGATTTGCTAAAAATAAACCATTACTGTCTCGAGGAGCTCCTTGGCCAATTATTTTAATACTCCTGGGTACCAGTTATCCAGTTCTGCCAGTTTTAAAATGCCTTACTTAAACTGCCACTTTTTAACCTTTTTCTTAGTTCCTGTAGAAGTAGAAAATACTCACTGTGTCCGTGAGTTTGCATTTCCCTGCTTCTTTGCGAACGGCAAACAGAAATAATCACTGAAAACTTCTTTCTCTTCTGCATCACCCTTGACAGCATTTCTCTCTTTGCCTAACGTTAGGTCCAGTCCTATGACATGCTTTTATTTGTTTCCAGAATGTGATTCTCCTTCTGCACCTGGTATCCGACCCATTTTAATTAGAAAACTTCCACTGACCTCAGAAGACAGATATGCAGGCACAAAAAAAGGCCCTCGGAGTGCAGAAATTTTTCTGGGGAGCAGGGCTGAGAATTAAAACCGCGGTCTGGCAGAAATGCGGCTCGCGACAGGGCGGCGAGAAGGGCGGCTCCAGCAGCCCCGCTGCCCTCCACCCCAGGACA
>NW_010523399.1:0-15405 GCF_000687285.1 Phaethon lepturus | reverse complement strand
TGACAGCCGGGGCTGTACCTTGCTCCTCCACGCCCCGTGTTTCTTTTCGCCATGTCCCGTCGTTGCGGTGTTCAGGGTGGTCAACAGCTGCCAGCTTGTGAGGCTTCCCACCCAGCAGCTCCAAGATGTGACGGCTTTGGATTCGTAACGCGACCCCTCGCAGCCATTACAAATAAAACGAAACGGTCCGTTTTGCCCCACATCTCCCGGGACAAATCTGAGTATTTCATCTCACTCCGTCTTTCTGGCTGATCAAGCACACGCACGGAAAGCCGTGGGGAAGAGCTACGATGAGGATAGCCGCGGGTCTTAGGTGAAAGCAAAAGTACAAGAAACAGCAAAACATGACCTATTACAAAAGGCTGAGGGAATTTGCATTTTTTGCAGTTAAAAAAAAAAGCATTTCAGAGATGTTTTCCAGGCTTTGAAAGCATTAAAAGGGCGGTGATGCGAGAGCCAGCAATGATTTGCAGGAAGGAGACAGACTGAAACAGCTCTATGATTTACCAGGTAAGGAAGTTGTGCAACACCTTCCACGGGAGGTTTTCAGGCGCTGGTTACGCTCTCCCCTCCTGCCCCTGCCCGAGGGGCCCAGGCCTGCCTCGGGGCCGGCGTGCCCAGGGAAGCGGAAGAGGCGAAAGTAAGAAAGATCATGGGAGAAAGGTGGGGATGTGGCCATGAGGCGATGGCGGAGGCGCGAGGGAAAGGGGAGGCAAGAGGAGGAGAGCTGAGCTGCAGTCCAGCATGAGTAAATCGAAGCCTTCAGTGGGTAACCTCCGTGCCTGACCTGCTCGCAGGCTAAGTGGTAGTTACTACTGCCGGGGAAGGAGGTTCCTGCATGCCTGGTTTTCCCTCTGTGTCCTTAAATTCACAAAGTCACATAAAACACCTGCCGGGAACATTCCCCACTGCATTATGGCAAATTTTCAGTAAGCTGTTCTGTTGCTGTAAAAATCTGAGTAACATTTACATGCCTGTAAATAAGCAGTGTTTTCATCAATACAGATATTTTGATGATAACAGTGACAATCTGCAATTCATCTTTATATCAGCAACAGAATAGGCTTATGGATGTCTTATATTTGCTATGCTGCAAAAGTGTGTCTAACAATTTAACGTGCTTAAACAGTGAAAGTTAATGGCATACCATGACACAGGTAATAATTAATATTCCATGCAGAATCGGTATTAAAAAAACCCAACAGCTAGTACATTGTCCATCTGTGTGTTTCTATTTTGGTGCTATTGTCAGAGTAACCATGGCGCTTTACACCAACTACTCTCTCTTCTTCTGAATCTAACAAGATCTGGATGACAGATTAATACAGATTACTTCAATAAATCTATTAATTCTGTGATCTGGGAAGAGCTAAGGGTATGTACATGACAGTGTATGTTGGGCATGGAAGTGTTTAATTTGAATTGCAGGTGTGCAGCTGCTCACAAGATCAGACTCCACGGCGTGTCCTGCCCTACCAAATACTAATCCCTCTCCTTGCATTCCCCAGGAAAGCACAGCAGTTTTTATTTTGTCTGCAGCTGAGAAAAAAATGGGCTGAGGAGAAATACTAGTACAAATTCCTTTAAATAAAAGAAATTGCTCTCCCAAAAAGTGTGTGTTTGGTTTGATCTCCCTTGCCCTGACGCATCTTTGAAGGTATTGTGTAAACACCTCTTACACTAAACACATTCCCTGCAGTCCAGCAGGACTGTGCAGGTTAGAAATACTGCACTGAAAAGACCTAATGCTCATAACATGGGCAGCTCACATTCAGGACATCAGTGAAAACTTCTTAGGTATTAAGAATGTATTAGGTATTAATTAGTATTATTGGCAATTTAAGTAGTCCCTAATTTTTACCATTAGCTTTAATGTGTAACCAGAACTAAAAACATTATCTAGTATCAAATTTCAGCTCTATGAGAAAAATGAGATTTTATTCATATATATGTTATTTCTAATCCCAGGCAGAAGAAAACTAGGTTATAAAGACCTTCAGAGCCTGAAGAATTACTTCAAAGCCTAAAGGATCCTCTTTTTTTTTTCCTCAGTTTTAAACCTGAAATTCTTTATTTGGAATTAACAATATAGCTTCAACCCATAATCAGTGTAAGATACTAAAAACCTACACCAAGAATGGCATCCTTTCTATACCACCATAATGATGTCCATCAGAGAAAAGAGCAGCAAAAGCACTCTCAGAAAAATCCCTTTCCCAACCAAAACATCAACATGAAATAAAATCTGTAGCTCAACTCAGGCATTTCTAAAGCATTAAGGAACAGAGATATTTAATGTAGGCTTTGAGCACATTTGTTAGAAAGTGGACGATGAAGCTAAATAACCATTAGCACAGAAAATAAACTGCTTGAATAATACTATGCATATATTGAAATCCATTTCAAAGGGATAGTGAAATTATCCTTTCCTTCCCCCGCCTGTTTTCCATCACATACACACACTTCTGAACAGAAGGAAAGACATTTTCCATTCCAACAATGTTCTTCTGACTCTCCCATTGCATTAAGTGCTACTTTATGCTTTGAGTAAACTTATCCCAACCAATCTGCCTTTTTCTGCTCCTTTCCCTGTATCTCCTTTTGCAATTAAGTTTGCTCATCCGTTAGCTTAACTTTGAATTACTAAGTCACAGAATCAATAAGGTTGGAAAAGACCTTTAAGATCATCAAGTCTGTTACCTTTGCATAAAATACCATAAATAGAAAATAGTTGCCTTGTTGGGCAGATTTGGAAGAGTGGCTATCAGCATTAGGTAATTAAGAGAAAACATATTGCATAATTTTTAAAGGACTAAGATCGTAAAAGGGACTAGACTTTGCTCACTGAACAGTTATGTCATAGAAGAATCAGTAAAGTGGGGATATTGGGTTCATGAATCAATATGCATGCTTCAAAGAAATTAAGGATTTTTTGTTGTGTTGTATTAATTTCTAAGAACTAAGAGAGAACACTGACCCAAATACTGAATGGAAATACATTTCTAAGAAATTTAGTGGGCGGTAGAGTAATAGGGCAGAATAAAGCAGGTGACAAGGAAAAAGAAGTGGCTTAATCAAAGAAAATTTACCCTAAATTGTCTCTTTCCATGCTTCGTATTTTCACAGCTTTTTGGCTGGAGCCTGGAACAAGACAGCAAGATAACACTGTGAAGCCTCTTCATTAAAGTGGCATGGGGAACTTCGCTACTGAAACCTGCCGTCTCTGTGAGACACACACACGGCAAAAATGAGGACATGTGCAACAGCCTGATGGTACCTCTACCTCCTGGCAAGACAATGATCCAAAACACCGAAAGACTGGTATTTAAGAATTATTTATTAATACAAACATGTCTAGCAGCTTTTCCCCATATACTAACAGCCTTATCTGAACACCAGTAAATATCAATCTGTGCAAACAAGAGATACCCTAGTTCCCTGGATATTATGCAGCGGAGAGAATAACCAATTCAAATGCATTTTCAAAGGTGATGTTTAAGGTAGTTGAAAGAAACTAGTGAAAGCCTTCCTCATATGCTATTATGTATACTAATGTGAGCTTGCTGCATTAATGAAGGACTGTAAACCTTACTTTTGAATTATATTTTCAAGCTTGCATCACACCCTCGAAGGTATTGAGTCAGGTTTTAATATTTCCTGGTGGTAGAGACCGCAAGGGTAAATGTGGGTAACTGCATTTAGTTATTAGAAAATTATTATTATATTATTTAGTTATTTAGAAAGCTATTACTTTCACCATTAATATGTAGCTTTAGCTCATGTTGAGACTGGACTTTCAAACCTACATATATTAGATCAAATTTTTAAAAATAGATTTCTGTCTAGAATAAGTGCCATTGTTTTGCCTGATCTACAAACCCTTAATTTCAAGCAGCTCACTGTGAAGAAGTTAATTAATGGTTATCAGTATAGTCTTCATTCACCTTTAGACTCAGCTCAGGTAAGTTATGTAAAATGTCCATGTCTGTCTTCAGCACACCAAGATCAGATGCATGTAAATGTGCTATTTTATATATATATAAAAAAAAAATCCTATAACTGAACACTTTTTCTAGCTCTTTGATGAAGAATCTGAAATTAGTTAGTCATCCACTTGTACAGGCCAATGTCAGCTTTAAAAGCACACCAAAATCTCTCTCAGTAGTTTAAATGTAGATATTAAGTCCTTTTTTTTTTTTTAAAAACTTCCAGCAAGCCAGAGCAATCATACTAATTTCAGTTTAAAAGAATGGATTACTTCCTTCCACATTACTTAAGATGAAGGTCTAAATATATACATATATATTAAAACAGTAAAAGACATAATTCAACTTTTTTTTCACCTCTGAATTAGGGTGGGCCCTTAGTAATAATAACCTTGATTTTGTTCAGTTTGGATTTATATGCAAATATCAGAGGAAATGTAAAATTTCTTATAAAGAGAATATTCTTCCCATTTACATTGATTTAATAACAAAAAAAAAAAAGTTCACTGAGTAAAGCTTTGTGGCCTTGATTTCATAAGTAATTTACTGTAGAGGTCTCCACAGACAACTCAAAGTTGTTCTTGTCCATCTGTTACTACTCTTTTAAAATGGGATTAAAACTAGGTTAAGCGAGCTTCCTCCTATTTGAACTACGGCTTTGGGTAACATTTTAGGATTTTGGTCATGCTAATGGGATGCACAGAAACAGGATGTATGGAGCAAGTGACAACCACAAGGTATTCAGTAGCCATAATGCAACACTTGACAAGGCAGTTCGGGCAGGGTTTAGGCGATGCAGAGGCTGAAGCATACCATGCTATGGGTGCCCTTGCACACCTCACTCCCCCTGAAAGGGCACAGTTTTTTATTACGAGTTTACTCATCTATAAGTTCCCAGGTGATGATAGCAGTCCTAGTTCAGCATCAAGCACCTCAAGTCAGGAGCTTTTTTGGCACAAGAACACATACTAGTAATGTCCTTGCCTACTCAAAGTGCTTTCACTATTTTCTTTCCCGTTTCCTTTCTTGACATAGCATTGGGAGAAAAGGTCATAATGGGAATCTGGTGTAGCCACGGTGACCTCCTGGCATCTCAGCCTGCAGAGAATCCAGGAGAACATTACTCAAACTTCCTCAGGCACAAGGAATTCTTCATGACCTTTCAGCTCCAACCTGTCCATGCTCTCCCAACACCTGGAAGCTGAATATCAGATAGATCTATTTCATTGCCTTGAACTTTTGGCAGCATGGTCAACTGAAGGCAAATACCCTTTTACTGCTGCTGTTTTGTATTAACTCTTAAGTTTTACTTCTTTTGTGTTCCATGGAGGTAGTGTTGAGTGCAGCAGGCCTCAGCATTTAGAATATCTGCAACCTTACATTCATCACGAAAAAACTCCCAAAACAACAACAACAACAAACACAAAAAAAGCACTGTCTCATCTTCCAAACATATACGTGCCATCAGTCTGCAACTGCTGAAACCAAAGCTAGCTGTTTGGGTGGCTCCATACTTTCTGAAAACAGCTTTGTAAGCAGGGAGAGCTACTACCATCCCTTGGCAATCTGTGTCTCAAAGTCCCAGCTTAGTCATGCATTTCAGTGCCCAATTTCCTCCATATACCAATTATGCACACATTACAAGTATTTTCCAATGGATATCAACAAAACTGTCCTGTGCATTGCAGATAACAAACATTAACA
Organism: Phaethon lepturus; assembly: GCF_000687285.1. Classification (NCBI taxonomy): domain Eukaryota; kingdom Metazoa; phylum Chordata; class Aves; order Phaethontiformes; family Phaethontidae; genus Phaethon; species Phaethon lepturus. The sequence continues at coordinate 9,715 of NW_010523399.1, read as the reverse complement.
TGCACATGTTCTGCTCCCTGCTTGTTGCTCATAAACATATACCACATTGCCTCTCCATGGCTTCTAAACCTCCCTCCCTTGTATATCTCATTTTTCTTTAGTTCCCGACTGACCCATTAGCCTCTCTGATCACCTTCCCTGGAGTATGAAGAATTAAGCAATAACAAGGAGACTTTATGCTTTCACATAGCAAAGTACAAAACTGGCACAGAGCTGCACGTGGCAATACGTTTAAGTAACTCCACAGCTTAAGGCTCTGTTGAGGAAACAACTGTCCAACAGGCCCGTTCCTAGAGGGGACCTGTTCTGTACAGGACTAGGAAACCTTTTACATATACACTGTAACCGCACGACTATCAACAGGAAAGCCACTGATGTAACTTGGGCCTTGTGTGCCAGATAAATTACCTTGTATGAAGAAAGCACAGTCTGTCTGCAGAAGCCCAAGCACCAAGCACTTAGAGCATCTCCGTAGGTGCATGGGGACTTCAACTGTAGAGGTAAGCATCTAAAATTTTTAATTTTGAGCATTAACTGCAACCTTGGGTCTAAACTCTGTTGATCCAGTCCCTGTATTAAGACAGAAAGGTACATAGTAAGAGTGGTACTACAATAGCAAGGACTTAAAAATGCAAGTCTCTGCTTTTTAAAAATAAATAAGGAAGATTTATTCCAAGTAGCTTTTAGAAAAGCATTCATGGTTAGTCATTGTTTTCTGCCCTGAAGCCAATCTGCAATCTAATGAACCAGATTTTTTTTTATTTCAGGACTCCACACCTTTGACATTAACCCTTATTGTGCGATTCACCTGTCTTACAGATTTCAGAAGTCAAAGTCTACCTTCAGGAGCCATAAACTAGGAGCATAACAGAGTACTGCAAGTACGCTTTTAAATCAGCCCCATTGAAGAGTTTGTTCTCCTGAGAAAGAAGATAAAAACGGTAGGAAGGAAGTTTTTCTACCTCATACTCCCTAACTGCCTAACTTTGAGTGATTTTGTAGTACAGTATCATTAAAACAACAGCCTGAGATTCTTGAATAACCAAGTTTGCAGAACCACAAAATATCTAGAAGCCTCGCAGAAGCCCACTCACCAGAGGAGATCTTTTTGGCACCACTGTAACACAGCACTGTGTTCTTTCTGTAGTTTGTTTCCTCTATCTCCGCAGCGATTATGAAAGGCAGACAACATAGTTCTTATCTTCAACTATTGGGGTTTTATGGCAGTGTCACAGTGCTGATAGCAAAGTAAATCCACACACAGTCAAAAGCAGCCATGTGATCATCTTTCACAGAGAGATTTGATTTTTTTTCCCCAGTGTTACTGTATTTAGTAACATGATAAATTTTATAGCTATACCTCCACGGAATTTAGCATTGTCAAATTATGCTTATTCTTGCCAGCACAGACTTGATACTGCTGTGCTTGCAAGTTATTTTACTTCCAACTACAAAAAGAAACCATAAAATGCCATCAAGTCAGAGCAGTAATGTTTCATTGCCACATTGTGTTGATGTAAGGTCTTCGCAGCATGCAAGGTAGATGAAAAAGTTTGATTTGCTGTATTTTATTCCAGCCAAGTTAAAAAAAAAAACAAACACACAAACACCAAAACACAAAACAAATCAATAAAAATAAAAGCAAAAAAAGCCCCCACACTGGAGTAATAGCTTGTATAGAGTAGAGACAGAAGAGACTTGATATAAAATTGTGCTCTCTAGTGGAGAAATTTGATTTTGTGCAATAAAGGTTCAAGCCATACTGATCCAGCCACCTGACCAACAGGTTTTCAGTGCAGAGAAAAATATCAAGATTTTAACCATATGAGAAGAGTGCAAGTGCCTAGTTCAACAGATTTATTATAATCGAGATAGATAGGTTAATGTTGAGTTACATGAAAGATTACAGCTAGGCAGGGTTTCTAAATATACAGCAAAAAAATACCTAAGTCCTAAGACATGCTCTTATGTTTGTTTAGATTTTAAAAGTAATGGCACCTTTAATGCAATAGCAAAACATTTCCTTTTAATAATGTGACAATTTAGTTAACTTTAATATGGTCCTATATAATACTATATAGGCTGATGAAAATAGATTCATTTTACACCAGACAGTGCTGCATGGTTTACAAAAGGAAAAACAGGATTTTTCTATAAATAAGAGTTTAACAACAAAATTATCTCTGTTGGTTTGTTTTTAGAGAGAATAACTGGCATGATCACAAACTTCTTTATTTCTAGTTATGCATGCACCCCTGATCTTAAACATACTGAAGGAGTCCTCAGGAAATACAAACTCCTGTTCCATTTGTTTTCTTACTGTGTTAACAAAATACAACCCATTTTCTTCATCACCATTGCCCTGCCACTAATCTTTCTGGACCAATGAATGCATAAACTCACTGTAATAGCAGATGAATTAGAAGTTCTTCTTTAAAACAATTTGGCCACTTTGTGCTTCCTCAACAGTACACAGGATTTAGCTTCTTTGAACTCTGTATCTTAACTAGGCTGTTGGAATAAATCTGAAGCCAGAAAACAGAAATATGAAAGGCCTTAAAAAGCTAACTGTACAGCTAACTCATGCTAATTTTAAAATACATTAAAATATGGCATGTATTCTAATTCAAGAATAAGTTTTGTTTTTTTGTGAATGGAAAAAAGTTCATAACTGATCTCATGCTTAGAGCAAGGAGTCGAGAACTCCGCTGACTTCCAGCGTAACTGGTGCTGATTTGGCAGTAATTTAAACACTTGAATTTAGTTAATGCCATGACAGCAAGCAGATTTCATAAGCTTCTGCACTTGTCGTCACTCCAAATTTTGAGTTCAGGAACAGCTGTCAGTGATTGGGCAAAAGAAAAACCTAGCTCTACTTCAGCAGTTTTGTCATATCGCTTAATAGAAAGATAAATATGAACCAAGTGATAAACTGTAGTTCGGGTATGGCTGAATATCTGTGTTTATGAAGTGCTGGAATTCTGCAAGACCCTGTTCCCATTTAATGTTCTCCTGCAGGTTTTCACAATACTCTTTAAGTTGTTGTTCTCCGCATGGCTGTATCACTTAAACCATAGTTTTTATTTAAACCATATAATTTAAAAGCATATGCAAGAAAAAAATTCAGTTTGTCTAAAAAAAAAAAAAGTCTTGAAACTAAGGAGCCAGGAAGACGAGCGAGATACCCCTTGAAGTCCTGCGTAGTTACTCTTACAGGTAGATTACAGAGAGTGATCTTTAGTTTAAAATTCAATAGTAGTCATGCAAAATTAACACACAATTGTGAGCATATTGTAGCGCCACTTGAAGTTAACTGGTACATGTTATTAGCTCTGTTGTAGTAATACCTGTCAGTCACACTACTGCATGTATGGAAGGCAGGTGGCCCAGTAATTGAGAGAAATGTCTGTTTTTCTAAGCCTCATTTGAGAGTATATTTGCAAAACTTCCATTTTTAGCTCCAAAAGCATTATCACAGCAAGGCAGAAGTTTCACTTGGTTTTGCAGACTCCGCTAACTGTATTAACATTAGAGTTCCATTCACCGTCAAAAGACATGTAAAGAGTACGCAAGTACAGCTCAAGTAGATTTATGCATTAGGTTGTAAGCCATCAAAAAATTAGGTCCATAGTTGTATTATAGGCTACAAGACCCTACTTAGCAAGTCAGTTTAGCCCATGGAAGAAGTGCAAACATGTGATATCTTCCAATTAAATGAACCTCTGCATTTCTTGAGGGGAGGGAACGACAGAGACTAAAACCCCAGACAATTCATACTGGCTTCCAATCCCACCCTACAAGACAATGTTGTGAGGTTTTTGGGACACAGCTAGGAAGTCATCCACAGTGACAAATTACAGTTGCTACTACAACACTACCACAACAGACCATCTTAAGGATAATTCACAGTAACTCCTTCAGAAGCTATTGTGCAAAAAACACCAAAGCTTGCACTGACCTATTCAGAATTAAAGTACTCCCTCTACTCCGTGATAAAGAGGTTTTAGAAAATATGAAAGCACAGTCCAGGGGGTCCTCATAAGACAGAGCAGACTTCAACCTTCTCTCAGTTTCTTACATCTCGACAGTTGCAGAAGTGCCATTTGTGTAGCCACCTTTAGACTTCATGTGGTCCTGAATTGATATAGCCTAGGAAAAAAGTTTATTAGAACATGCATTTTATAAAGTCTGGTTGCCAGAGCGATTATTAAAAACACCAATTTGATGAGGCAGATGAGCCTTATGTTTTCAGTGCTGGGTCTCTGGTAATAGAGAGAAATAACAACTAAACCCAGAATTGTTAAAATAGTATTTTAAGTCAGTGCATGAGATGGGTCTTCCTATCCAAAACCCACTCATTCTTACAACCCTCACCCTGGCACAGCCTTGACTTCAGGGTGATGTGTTATCTGGACCTAATATAAAGCGCGTCCACAGAATCCGTACCCAAAGGGTTCTCATTTGTATGTAAAGATACTGGGGAAATGTGCACTTCTCGCTGAATATGCCTTCCACAGTATCTTATGTTTACAAACCAAACGACAGTTCTGTTCTGATGCTATTCTATTGATTAAAAAAAAAGGTCAGTCAGATTTTTCTCTCTCTTACAATTATCTAATATTTTATTAGCTACCTGCTCTGTGGGGTACCAAGTGGAGATTTCTGCTTATCCAAGAGGTGCACACTTACTGATGAATAGTCACTACTCATCTCTCGTGCCCCAATGTGCGCAGTGTGTACAAAGTTCATTGGTTCTCCTATCATATTTCGGTCCAGTCTCTGACGCCTCTTCTGTGAGAAAGAAGATATCTTAGGTCTGTATTCGGAAAACATGAGCAGCTTTCTGACAGAAACAAGCAACCGAGTTAAAAAAAGACAGTCAGTACTGACACCTAATGATGCCTCATGGCAACCAGGCTGAGGTTTCAGAGTCATTGCGGTAAGAGAGGGTCAAAGTGACTTTTGTTACTGCTAATTAAATTTTAGCAAAAACTTTCTTTAATGTTGGAAAGTCAGGGCCTGAGAAATGCAAACAGCCATATGACCAAAGTTTCTGGCAAAACACACATAGTTTAAAGATAGTTTAACAGGTCTGGTTTTAGCTTTTACATTACTTAGCCCAAACTAATCAGAACAACATGACAATGAAAGCGTTTTCCACATAACTGAAAGACAAAACTTCAACTCTGATAAAGGACAGCAGTTATGCAACTACCTACCGGCTGGGGCTGTTCACCATTGCACCAGTTAAAACAAACCAGGAATTCAGTCATTGTATTTTTCAGTACGTAATAAGGTCTTGTTAAGTGTAATTACTTCTCTGGGAGTTAAAGCAGTACGAGAACCAAGCTGCAGTTCCTGAAGTGAGTTTAGGAAGGAATTGCTTGTGCAGATTCACTGCTAAAGATCACAGAAAGCATCTGATGAGTACACCTGCAAAGAGATTATTATTTAATTTTATACTAAAATATATCAAAGTCTTGTAACAGTTATGGAGCAATAGAAATTTCAGAAGACTAAAAAAAATTGTAAAATTCTTAAACATACCTGGACAGAAGAGTAGCATCAATTTAAAATCAGTACATTCATGTCAGAAACCAGGGTTAAGTACTCTGCACATTTACTCCCAGACAGACAGTAGTATAAGTTCTGGTTTCTTTACAGAAGCATAATAAAAGCAACGCTAGAATTAAGTCGGTCTTGTTTAGCAGTCTGTGATCTTGTTGGAAGCAGAGCTAGCTTAGTATTTCAAAAGAAAATAGCTTTGAAGCGCAACAGATTGAATACTTAACATTTACAAACAGGTGCAAAAGAAAATTTCCTTCTTACATCGGATATAGTTACTCTTCTTAGACTTAGAAAAGCTCAAAGTACAGAGTATTCTACAACTCAAAAAAGCCTTTAAAAGATAAAAAAAAAGAGTTTTGTATATCAGCAACAGAAACCATTCAACAGACAGAGCCTAGGGCTTCCCAGAATGTATGAAACCATTAACACAGCACTCCTGAACTGGAGACACAACCAGGAAACTCACTGACTTTAAGTGCCCTGAAGCTATGATAAAAAACAACTTTTTAGTGGTTACTGGCTTTTTTTTTTAAGTATCTTCCTTCAAATCAAACCCAGAGCTATAGAGTAGTCTTTCATATCAACTTTTTCATACCCCAGATCATTAAAACAATATTATAACATATTAATTTATAAAGAAGGTATTTGTTACAGCTTAACAGAAGTTACAGCTTCATCAATTCAGCCTCTCTGAACCCCCACTGAAGTCTTCACAACCAAAGAGCATAAGCTTCCCCCTACACAGGCATTTCTTATGTAGTCCCACAATTATTTAATTAGCACATCTATGTCTTTCAGCTTTGTGGTTTTCTTATACTTCACCAGTTCTCACACTTCAAGAAGATTTTTTAAATTTTTGCCATTTCTCTTTCAAAGCGTTTGTTATGTTTGCCTCAGCTTTAGGCGACCTATATGATACATTATTGCAGAATGCATCATATATTATTCCATTTTATCCTGGGTGGTTTTAATACAACCCATTATCTGGCTCAATTATCATTTTTCACCGCACTTTATCCTCTCACAACAGTCTTTATCACCATTGATGCCTTGTTTGGATGCAGCAAAGAAGGGACACACAACCATAAGAACACACAGAAGCTTTTGCCTACGCTTCACACTAGTTGCAGAGCTTTTGGGTTTATTTCATGTTAAGGAGACTGTATCAAAGCTAAGATTTTCTTAAAAATCATAAAGTGTGTCACTGTACACTAATAACCTATTTTGAAAGCAGACTGACTGAGATGAGCATCAAATTAGATAAAGAAACATCCCCATCCTGAAACAAAGCTTGAACGCCTGCTCTCCTCCCGCCGTACCCCCCGGCATTTGGCCGTCTACCGCTGTGGGGCTCCGTGCGTACCGGGGTGTACCTGCTGCTCCCAGGGAGTCCTGACGGGATGGTACGTCCTCATTCAAGCGCCGGCATGCAGCCAGCTCCTGTCTTGGCAATTCCAGCGCATTTACAGTTCATATTCCTGGGTTGTAATTAATCCCGATTGCCAAGCAAGAATGCTTCACTGCGATCCCATACCCTGCGACGGTTCCTTCGTTCTGTAAGGTGCTGCAGAAGTCTGCTGTGCGCTTCAGGCTTACCTACAGGTGTCAGAAAAGCAGAACAGAAACGCAAAATACTGCCCTAGTTTGGCATCAGATTTGTGTAGCCGTGCAGTTTGCTCAGCACTATCCATACAGCCCGTGGCTCACTTCCACCCCTGCGGCAGCTCTGCAGGTGTCCTCCGGGCACACAGCAGCGCTGGACCTCTTCCTGTTGTGTTTTACAACAGAACTCTTCTTTTCCTCCGCATGAGTCAGAGTATCATCCTCCAGGACAGGAATGTCAGCGCTGGGGCACGGGACACCACCTTCCTCCCAGAAACTCAAGGTTTCCACACTAGCTGGAAGAATTTAAAAAACATCTTGTGTCCAGGCTCACCCAGGACTAATAAAAGCCAGCAAGAATCCCCAAACCAAGGAGAAAACAACGGTTTGTCACTGTTGGCACACAGACCAGAATTGGACAATATCCTGTTGTTCCTTCTCTCTTATTTTTTACCACAGCAGCAGTATCATCGAGGAGAGGGAGACAAAGGGCCAGGGAAATGGCTAGCACACGCAGACACAGATGTTGAATGCGATGGGCAGGATGCACAGCCATTCTGGAGTCCGTAGCCTTAAAGCGCCTGACAGCTTTATGAACGTTCAGATATACTTTACTGAGCACAGCATTCAATTTGTTCTACCATTGCTGTGTATTAAAAAGTATTCAAAATATTATTGTAATTTACTTACAAAACATCAATTCTATGGGAAGTGGAAAATGCTTGCCTGAATCAAAACCAAAGAATTCTGCCTCTCCATAGACGAGCACGGTAATCTTGATAAATGACACATACCAAACGTATCTATTCTTCACAGTTAGCCTTTAGACTCAAGGTCTGATCATGACAAATCCTCAACTCTGAGCTGCTAGTGAAAGCTAGAGTGTAAAGTTAGTGTGTGTTACCACACATCAGATGCAGGCTGCCATCAGCCCACCCCAACTGAGCTGTTAAACTGTGGCAACCTCTGAACCCAGCTATTGTCATCCTCACTCCAGCTCTCTCAGTACTGAATTGATGTGAGCAGCATATTTCAGCCTAATTGCCTTTCTAAAAAACACTGTGCTTCTAATTTGTTCATTATCCTTTCTTTGCTCATTTGCTATTCAGGTCATGTTAAAATACTGAAAGTTGTACGTTTACATATTTGAATGGCACGGTATGGTAAAAAACAGTGGAAATTCTATTTCCAGACCAAAAAGTAGTTTTGAACACACAACTTGAAGACTGTACCTTGCTTGGTGAAAAGTGAAGAGTAAAAACCGATAAATTACCAAGAATTTGGAAGAACCTTGGAGCCAAACTGCTGAAATCCTGCTGCAGAGTAAGCTTAACTGCTTGGAAACGGCATCCTGATTTTACTAGTATATGTACAGATTATCAGCTTAGTTTGAGATGTAGTTCTAACATCACTATTATGCAGTATGATTATATGTTGGCCTTCTGCCATCCTGAAACTTCACAGAAAGATGAGAATAGGGTTTTACCTGAGACCTCCATTAATCTAGGTCTGTTGGTATTGTTAATCTAAGGATCTCTGAGGAGATTTGAAGTTTCTCCTTTTAAAAGCCAAGTAGACACACACATTAAAAAAAAACAAACAAACACCAAATCCAACAAAACCCCCACCAAGGCAGCTCCTCTATTTCAAAGTGGAAATGAGCTTAGTCACAAAATGGAAGAAAAAAAAAAAGGCATTTTTAACTAACTGCCTGTTCCCCCTCAAAAAACAAGAAAAGCCAGGAAACCAAATTATGTCTTCTGTTTGCTAGTTAAAAATAACTGCGAGAGAAATGAACTGAGGTTTGCCTGGTGTCTCACCAGAAGAAAATCAGTAAAAATCACAGAAAGATGAGAAGCAAGCCAGAAGGTCAGCAACACACCAACCAGTGGTATCGTAAACATGTCAAACTGAGTTACCAGCTTGTAAATTATGCAATTTAATGTTACTATAAATAAACTCAGATTAAATAAAAAAAGAACACGCTGTGACTGTAGTTTTATTTCCTCATAGAAAAGGGAAAAAGGCTTAACAAGAAGTCGTCCCTCAGGCACTGCAGTTTCCAGTCCCATGCTCTTCTGTGGGTTGCAGCAGTCCGAGCACTGGCAGCCCACACAGCCGCGGGACAAACAGAACTGCCAAGGAAAGGTGCGCTCCTCCAGCTGAAGGAGTAGGGAACTGCTCTTCTTCTGAGACCTGGGGATTACAGGTGACAAACCCTCCGTACTAAGTTTCGCAGTCAAATTTCTACGTGCCTATTACAAGTCCCGAATTTCACGGCCTAAGGACAGGTTTTGACCTTGAAGGTAGAAGATGCTGGCGCAACCGCAGGCGCGTTTTGCATTGGAACACTGCAGGGGTCCCCCCGCCACAGAGCGAACCGCACCGCTCTCAGGATTCTCTGCCACCCTCTCCCGCTCTGCGCAGGCCTGCCTTGCTGAGCCGCGCCACAGAGGAGGCGGTGACCGGACGGCCCGGCCCGGCGCCTTTCGCCGCGCAGCCGCAGCCCTTCAGACAGCCTCAGCCTGACAAGGCAAAGCGCAGA
>NW_010523398.1:27157-35345 GCF_000687285.1 Phaethon lepturus | reverse complement strand
CGGTTCCTGAGGCACCTGAGGCCGGGGGTTTCCAAGGCCAGGGGCTCACCGGGCTCGCCCAGCAGGCCCCGCGCAGGCAGGGCTGGCCTCCCGGCCCTGAGAGGAGGCAGGCAGCCTGCTGTCGCTAGCAGCGTGCGAGGAAGTCATTCTTGCTTTGTAGCCATGGTTATTGTTCATTTTCCCTGGAAAGCACCGGTAAGGCTATTGTCCTGGAAGCCCTCAACTCAGTAAGGAACATCAGCATGTGACTAACTTTAGGTACGTCTATTTAAAGACAGATATGTGATTAACTGGGTCCTAACATTGAATGACACATTGCGCATCTCTACCAGATACGAGAATGATTAGTGGCCTTGAAACACCATGAGACAGTAAGGAGACAACTCTGGGGATTTGTGGGCTCAGGTCTTTGGAGATTCCCAGGTCCAATCTCCTCTTAAAAGCAGAGCCATAGACTAAGTTATCCAGAGCCCAATGAAGCCAAATCTTGAGTACTTCCAGTTAGGACCTAAGTTTCCACCACTTCATGGGCAACTGATCCCTATGCTGAATTGCTCTAATGAAAGTTTGGGGTATTTTTCTTTTTTGTTCTCTTTTGTTCCAGACTTGCCCCCTGAAGCAGCTTGTCCCTGTTGCCTCCTGTCCTGTCACCATACATCCTTGTGAAGGAAGAATTGTTGTCACCTCTACAGCTACCTTTTAGATAGTGGAAAACACCGATCTTCCCTGAGCCTTGGAAAAAAACAAACCAAACCAAACCAAGCCATGTTCATTTCTCTTCCAGTGATGAAACAAAACATTGAAGTCACATGGAGAGTCTTAGTCAACACAGGAGAAACATACTACATAAACAAAAGAAAACAACAACAAAAAACCCCCCAAAACCCAAATTGCATTCTTCTTAGAAAAAAAAAAAATATAAAGCTGACAAAATATATCTTGTACCCCTGAAAAGTGAAAACAAAGTAATTTGTTTACATGGAACTACCTAAATGCAACCTTCATTTTTAAAATAATGTTTTATATAACAGAGAAGTCCCCAAAAGGACTAGCTAGTAGGGTTTACATTAGCCACAAAGTGACCCCCATTATTGCAGGATCAAACTCAAGATGAAGGCTACTAGACGAATACAAGTTTTAGGCTAAGACTACAAGCCTTTCACTTACCCCAAAGGCTTAGAAGATCCTTCTCTGGCAACTGAATTAGCACTAGCAAGAGCCCAAGTTTCATGGGTTTTTTTTCATTAAATATATGTTGGCCATTCTTGACCATTTTATGCAGAATGTAGAGTGAGCTTCAAAGGGTGCATCTACATTGGAGCTGCAGTTTGGATGAGGAGCATGTTCCCACAGAAAACCTGAACATTCCCCGCTTAGTTTGCTTGCGCTCTCTGTTGTTCCATACTATGTAGACTTTCCACAACTAATTTCATCAGATAAATTTACATTAATACTGGAAATACTTGATCTAGACTAATTAATTTTCTTTCTCTGTGCTCTTTCACAAGTGTTATAGTTAAGAAGACATCTGTGGAAAATTATAGGAAAATTGTATTAGCTCTGCATGACACAAATAATGATACGAGGCTTTGCATTTTATCCCACAACTTTGGTAAATAGGTTTATCATTTTGTTGAAAGATGCACATATTACTTCAAATAACTGGAGTTAAAAGGGGTGTAACAGGAAGGTAAAAGTTAATAGCACAGGATTTTTGTGAAGTGCACGTTTAGAAGTGTAAGTCAACAGCAGTCGTTCATACTCTTCAGCAGACAGCAGGCGGAATTCTGGCCTTCCATGCATATGGTACGATGTTTGGACCTGTCACCTTCACAGGAAAGCAAAGAAGTTATCAAAGACTGGTGTCATTGGGCAACAGCGATGAATCTTTACATTTTCTACGAATTCAAAGTAATCCATCTCAAAATCAATACTTTACAATATCATTTGTATCAATCATGTATGGCATTGCAGATCCAAAATGAATCTGGCCCTACGCCAGCAGCTGTTTACTCAGACACAATGTGGACTTACAGCTTTGTCCCAAATTTACAATACTTAATAAAATTTTGCACATTGTGATCAATCTCCAATAATAGAAAACCTGCTGCCTTTAGCAGTTACCAGCCACATACTCAGCTAATGTGAAAGCTATGTCAATTTACCTCATGACCTAAATCAGGGTTTTGCAGGGTCAGCTAGCTTACCCGGGGAGAAAGACGCAAGACTTAGCTGAGTCAGCCGACTACTTCATTAAGATTGTTTCAGTTGTACGTTCCAATAAAGGAAATGGTGGGATTGAAAAGTTTGTATCACTTTTTAGCGTGTAAATCCTAACCTGAAAGTTCCCATATGGACTTCTTCTGACATTTCAGATAATAGAGAAACTATGTATCACTCCCTTTAACCTCCGGAGCCTAAAACCACAGCAAAATAAACAAAAAGTTAAGCCAAAATAAATCATGACTGCCTGTAGCCACCGTAGAAATATGACTCCTTTGATGGTCCTGAACCTCCTCACCATATCATTTTATGTCACAGCAGAACGCCCATTTCTCTGTCTTGTTGCTAAAAGCGTCAATGTTATTGCTGCTTTGTAAGGAGTCTTTCAGTCTGCAGACAATCCCATACGCTGCATTGCTAAGTATGATATGGAACATTAAGAGCTGCATTAAAGCAAGCCAGACATTTATCTCTATTTCAGATATAAGGTCCATCTCATCTTCTACTAATATAAAAAAAAATTTGACATGGATATGATATGGTCAATGACTGTTTACAAGGCTAGCAGTATAGTACTGGTCGGCTAAATTATGTTACAGCAATAAAAAGTGGGCAGCTAGTGCAATACAGTAGAATGACTCCGGAGACGGAGAAAACAACTCAAGTAAATGCTGTGAAACAGCTAACGGACAGGATGTGAGAAAACTTCACTCCAGGTTCAGACAGCGTGGGAATGACAACTTATTGTGCATTTGTATTGCTGTGCCCCAAAAATCCCATTACTAAGCAATGACCACAATCCACTGTTTTGCCATTTTTCTATTACGTATCTCTTCCCAGATGCACTACCACCTGCAATGGACATTATTTCCTGTTGCAAGAGATACTCTATTCTTACAGAGCTAAAAATCAGAAAATATTTACACCTGCCTCCTCCCCTGACGTGACTAGTGACACATCTGAAGACATGAATCCCAGAAATAACAGTATAAATCACGATTCCGGAATATAAAAAGAGAAACACATTAAAAAATATGTTGCACAATGTGATGCCCAAAGAATTGTTGGACTAGCGATGGCAATTTTATTACCATTTTGATTTGCAGCCTGCATGAAAGATGAGAATGTTTTGAAGATACCTGTGTAACATTTCAGGACCACCTCCTATTAAATGGATAAATCCCCAACACATTCAATGCATTTAGCACGTTTTTGGCTGATTTTTTCCTGATAAAGTTCTCAGAGGCTATTTCTTGCTTTTGGGAATGGCTAAAGCACACAGCCTTCTTCAGTCTGCATCAGCGTAAAAATAAGCCTCCCGAGAGGCAAATTATTAAATGCAGATTTCTCCTTACCCATAATTTCTTACGTAGCTTAGTTACCATATTGACTATTGTCTCATGCTGTACGGCCAAATGTCAAGTTTGTTCTGAAAAAAAAAAAATTCAGCATATGGAGAGCACTGCACTTTAATTTCGATACATTACAAAAGCAATGATGTAAAAAATTACAACATTCATCATGAGGGATGCACATTTCTTCTTAGTGGAATAATAATGTCAATGTAAAAAGCATATAAATGTAAAATTAACTGTAATGTTGTACTTACTTAATTTTGTAATTACAAGATCATCCAGCTGCCTTGATATTTGGGGGAAGAAAAGGCTAGATTAACAGACCAACAGGTACTGACCAATACCAGAAAAATCAAGAAGATTAAAAGTGAAAATTAATCAAATTCAAGAAAGATTTTATATTGAGTGAATTTATGGATCATTCAATTTGATAAAGCTAAAACAAGATTATTGGGAAGGGAATTTAGGGCATTATTCCACTGAACACAAATTTGTTCTATACAGACTTCAGAATGAATTGTTGTAAATGTATTTCAGTTTAGTAATCTCACTTTAGGAAGCTTTTCTATGTTTGGGTTTGGGTTTTTGGGGGTGTTCCCTCCATCTTTAATCCCCTTATTCCCTTTTTAGCAACTTTTCAGCAACCAGTCTAATTGCTTCCATCATGCATAACACAGCAGCTCCTTCATACAAGTTTTATTACAGAATAAAAAGATCTTCTCTCTCCAGTGGAACCTGCAATCTAAGTTTCACACAAGATGCAACAAGTGAATTTAAACAAAGTCAAGTCAATGGCTGGCTGAAAATACCTACCATAAAGTGGCTCTGTATGACAATCGGTAGTAATTAAATGAATCTTCTACTCTAACACCTGTGTTAGTCGCAGGATCTTCAGCAGTGATATTTGTCATAAGAACAAGGGGGGCACTGCTAAATAATATTATTCCTGTCATTTGGGTTATATCTTTTTAAAACCCACCAGCACACCTTCACAGTAGCATGTCAGCATCAAGAAAATCATGACAGCCATTCCCCAGAATACCAGAATGATGACCACCTGGAAGACAACCAAACCAAGCTCCACAACAGGGGAGCTGAATACACAGAAGACCACCTCCTTCCTCTGCAGTGACTGTGAGTAGGGCACTTGAATTGAGGAAGGGGTCAGCTGAGATGTCTCACTACACACTAAAAGGCAGCTGGTGAGGTACCATTCAGTTACACTATCTTCTTCTGTGACCACCTGACTTTTTAAGTGCATGCTGCAAAATTTATCCATAACGCAGAGCCCTAGAAAGCAATCAAATCCACGCTTTCTGCTCCTGGGATTTCTATTAGCTGCTGTGGTCACCTCACAAGTGTAATTCAGTAATTGTATATAGCTCTATGAAAAGTATTGAACAGCATCTGAAAAACAAGAATCAATTTTGTATTTTCTTCACTGCTCATAATTTTGTTACATTAGATCTGTCTCTCACAAAATCTAAGAAAACTAGTGTGATGCTCCCCAAATCATTTGCCAGCTGCCAAACAAAGGTCAAGACTGACTCAGCTTGCTGGAGTGCAGGATAGTCGTTCACCACTCCGCTCCCAATACTTATCTGCAGTAACAGGGAGAAATCTACAGTTAAAGATCCTTGCAGAATAACTAGAGACATAACAACAACTAAGGAAATAACTAGTATGCCTTCAGTATGTTTATGCTAAACCCTCAAATCTTCATTATTGCAGCTCAAAACTGAATTAGAAAGAAGTGATGAAGTATTCAATAGGTCATGGTTTTTTTTGTTTGGTTTTTTTTAAGTTTGTAACCAACTCTTTCATTTGTAATCGGGAGGAGCTTGTGCCTCTTGGGCTTCCACTTGCCTGTTTGTGCACAGATGAAGATGGGGCAGAGGAATAATTCATGGATGGGCGCTGAACTGAGGTCCTCAGAAAGCTTGCACATTTGGGAACAGTAGCAGTTTGGGAGACGCAAGCATAAAGAACAAGTCAAGGAAGAAGATGAAGGGCTGGATGGGTCTCCTGGATAGGATTTCAAGAGGGCAGGAACAAATGGAAAACAGAAGCAGTTTCTTTAATGTATTTTTTACATCCTATTTCACCGATAAAAATCCAGCCAGTGTTATAGAGCTACAGGGTTGGTCTTGATTGACAGGAAGAAGAGAAACATGCTTTCTTTTGTTTCTTCTTTCATGGCTAAGTTCGCTACTGCATTTAGAAAGACATCCCACCTCTGAAAGTCCTCAAGGTGTTTTTGCCAAGAATTTTCAAAAAGTTGGACTTGCGATGCTAGTAACTATTAACTCTGTAAAAACATCAATAATATAGTCCAGATCTTAAATAATAGGTCAAGTGGCAAAACAAATTCAAAAGATTTATGATTTATCGAAACAGCCATTAAACACAAGTTTATGACAGTTATGTGACAGTTTAAAGGTTTAACCTCATGAGGATTGTCTTCTCCTTGCATTCAATAGTGGCTGTTGCCATCAGATTCTTACAGTGTTTAACTTGACACAGTTAGGCCAGAATTTATAATCTACAAATGCATTTAACCAAACCTTAAAGCAACTGTAGCTTAAGATTTACCTCTGACAGTTTTCAGAGATACATGCAGGAACCCTGTGAAGCAAGCAACCAGTGTTTCAAAACAAAGTAGAGCAAACGAATTTACAGATGCAAATAAAAGCCACAAACCAAGATATTTTTCTTACAGATTTTATGGACCACCTCGTATCTTTCAGTTTTACATGTGAGCTAGTCTTCGCAATAAAGTTTCAAACATCTGAGATTGTTCTTTGCATTTGCATTCTTATTAAAAAATTATAAAAGTTGTTTAAAGAAAAATTAACACAGTAAACCAGTCTAGATGCACAGTCCGTCACTATGTACTACCCACCGATGAATTTTACTTGATTAAACCTCATTATTCTCACTTGCCCTCTACGATAGCATCACCACTGAGAAGAATGACCTACAGACAAGTCAATGACAGCTGACAGAGTTGATGTTACCCACTGGATCACTGTTCCATTAAAAAAACATCTTTATCTTTGTCAAGCGCATGGGCACGGCACCACCATAAAGTGATCTGTTTTCAGTCACTGCCTCGGAATTGCTGTATCATGTTAACAGACTTAGGGTAAAGCCAAACCAAAGAAGATAAACTACGCAATTGCTATTGAAGTATGAGACTGTTCAGAAAAGGAAAGGAAAACTGCCATCTCTCTTCAAAAAAATCTGCAACAAAAAAAACTAACAAATGAGCAACTTGGAATATGACATCCAGGGATTCCAGTTTGTGGCATATTTTTCCACAGACTAGTTGAACTGCAACCTACTTGGCCACCAGTTTCTTCAGGCAGGGATTTTAATTTTTCATGAACACATTCCTCTAATAAAGTACTTGGCATTAGTTATGGCTTTTGAATTAAAATGCATTCATGACATTAAATTTTAAAAGCACTAAGCCATTAATTTTGACCAGCTTTTTTTTCCCCCTGTATAGTGTTCACAAGAATTAGCAACTAAGGGCGTATTTCACCAGCGAAAGAATGAAAGCTGTACTTATAAAACTTACTTTTGCAGGTCCCTGTAGAGGATGGCAATATTTTATACACTGACTGCATATCAAATGAAAGCCAAAACCAAATTTGCTGTTCTGATAAAGGCCTATCTGTCAAATATCACATAATAGTTCAACTTATGATCAAGGACAACTTAACTCACAATTTGCTATCTACGTTTTCTTCCGATTCAGAAATAAAAAGGTTTACAGCATTGCAGAACAGTTCTATAAATTGTCTAGCTCAAGCCCTGACTTTAGTACCTATTTGTGAAATTATCTTGCTACAAAAATTTCCAGGTAATAACTAAATAGCTGAGCCTACTCAGTTGAGTATGCTGATCTGCAATTTCTTCAGGTAGGCAAGTCCCTGCGGCTGCCCTACTTTACCTTACAAAAAATTCCACCTTTGTCTGCTTTGTTCAGGGTAGCATTCAGAAAGCTCAAATAGTATAAATCATAGGTATTTTAGTTTTTAATATAAAATCATTACTTCAAATATATCTACTGGGCCCTATAACCTTGCTACTAAAAGAAATAATCACCTGCTGACAGTATGGGAGCTCAATAGCAGACTTCAAACCAGTTTTCATCTTGTTTTATCTTGTTTCATCTCATTCATTTTGTACTTACGAAACAGTGTAGCGTCAGGACACTTAAGATGTGTAATAGAAACGGCCAATTTGATATCCGACTCCCATGCCAGTATTATTCTACTGTTGAATAAACTACAGCCAGTGAAGTAGCTCAGTTTAGTTATACATTTTAATTGAGGACAATTTACACACTTTATACACCTCTAAGTAGTGCATCAAATTTGCTCAACAGTAAGAATGCAGCTCACTAAAACAGATGTCTGATCCTCCAGCTTCCCCAATTCTTAGTATAGGTTTTCTTTATTACTCTACATTAACTTGTAGATAAATTAAGCATAACGTAAGTGTCTAAAATTCCAGCTGTGTTGCAAAATGCTGCTGTAAGGCTAAATTTTTAAGTCCAAGTAGTTTCATAATCTATGTGCAGTTATTTATGAAGGCAGCAG
>NW_010523398.1:8723-27129 GCF_000687285.1 Phaethon lepturus | reverse complement strand
GGAATCTGATTGCAAAATGGCTCATTTTATAAACATCACTACTTTTATGACTGACAAAAATATGCACGATCAGGTGCCAACTCCTTCACAAATACATATTTTACAACTTGTGTCGTAAATTGCTTGCAAGTACAAAATTCTAAGATGTTAAAGGTCTATGCTCAATCTGTAAAAAATGGCACAGTTCATACAAAGATTTCATGGTTTTTTTTCTCTTCTGCCAGCTTCACAACCATGTAACTTCACTAGTTTCAGAGGGGTTACTCCCAATATATACATAAACTTACACTGAAATGAAACCATCTCCTGTATACAATACTGGACCTAGGATTACACATGTGTTTAAAACACAAGTGAAATACAGGACAGAGAAAAGATAACTGGACCTTACCTATTTTAAGACCACTATACAGTTTGTATATCACAGTGCACATGAAGCACATGAAGTTGCTTTTTAAGTTTGCTGCCCATTGTAGAAGTCTCTTTAAATCTGCACGGGCCATGAAGTACTGATTAAGTCTGAAAAAATACATTTCTAATTGGAAACATTTCACAGTTAAAAAAACATACATGATATCCCACTATTTAAAGCAGTAATGAACCCTTAACTGAACCACTTGCTCACGACAGCGATTGCTGCGTTGATAGCCATTACAGCTTTTCTAGTTATAGTACAGGTTAAAACAAAGTATTGAATGTTTTAGGTCACCCCTGTATGAGATGGATACAGTTGTAATAAGCGTAAGTATCCAGGAAAAAACAGTCATTTGGTACTGACCAACAGCCCATACAAGTAGGAGAACTACAGTAGTTCTGTATTGCCTGCTCTCCAAAGTTACTTTGCAGAATCCATTCAAAAATCCAGTCTCAACTTCTTCTAATCTTGGAGTCACTAGCATTTTTTTATTTGGTGGTTTGTTTTTGTTTTTAATGTTTCCATTAAGACAATTTAAAAATAGCAGTCTTGATATAGCAGGGATAGAAACATATAATTATAAGCGAGACCTCACAGTCCTCATAAGTTTAACACACAGTTTTAAAAACCTCTTAAGGAGATGTGCCTTCTGGATTTATTAAAAATGAAGGTAACATCAAATAAAAAGCAAAACTAAAGAAGAATAGGTAGCACATTTTACTTTCATCAAGCCTTAAATGTAAAGTATATTAAAAAAACATGGTTTTGAATTTCAAGAACAGGAATATAAACACGTATTTTCTATCCCAGAAAATAATTCATGCGGGCATTACAGTATTTGATCATTCTCTACATCCACTGGTATGCAACATCAACTTAATGTTATTAAATAGATACAGAGATACCATAAATTCATACAAATACCAGGGTCTTCTGGCCTCAGTTATAGTCATACTGTAGATCAAGCAAATCTGTTCTTTGGTAACTAGAGTAGACTCATTTTCCGTTCCAATGCAGGACTGTTAGGATGCCGTATTAGCCACTCATCTCAGAAAATTACAACTCCTGTAGATATAGTCTGGGCTACTTTTGTCACAAGAAAATAATATTCAAGGTGGTATTAAAGGTATAAATGCAAAGAAGTTAAAATTATTCATTCCTTGTGGTAGCTGTTTCAGGAAAAAAAAATCCAAACTCTCTCCTTCTCTATTCATTGTTTAATCTAGGTAACATTTAGACTCATATGTAAAGGTATTTGGATAGATGGGAACGTACACATGCACACTTTCAGTTTAAATAAAGAGACCTGTGTGGAGAATGGCAATTTAAAGTTAACATGACTTGAAGATAATCATATAATAAAGTTTAAGGATTTAGTAAACTGGGACATTACAAATCCAAAAAAGTGTTTCTAGATTTTTCATCTTCCCTTTTTCAACAAAGACTGACAGAATATACATATACAGGTTGACAGTTTGATTTATCCAAAACAATTTTCACTTTGCTCAGTTTGCAAGTCTATCTGACTAAAATGTAATATCATTCACAACAAAATATTTTCAGTAAGTGAAACAATAAGCAAAAAACCCCAAAACTAAGCTCAGAAGCTAAGTGGTTTAGAAAGCCTGGTAACATCTATGTGTGTGTAAGTGTGTCTAATTTTTTTTTTATACATTATATATATAGACACACACACACATATATACACACACACGTGCGCATATGCGCACACGCACACACCCACATTTGTAACCTGCAGTGAAGATCAATCTATTTTCTAATAAGGAACAAAACACATTATTTAAAAATGTGGCTAATTTAACAAAACGGAGAAGAAACTGCTGCTATCAAAATATACAATTTGGATTGCAGACTAGAAGGCTAACAACATTAAAAAAATAGTTTTAAGCAAACCCCCTTTGCTTCTGAATAACAACAGGTATCAACCTGCCATAGCATGAAGCATCCAAACAAGATTTTATAAAAAGTTTCAACTGTGACCCTTCTTCATTTGTAAAGTTCTTGACATATCACATAGTGCGAGCTCTGGTCTCCATAACTGGAGCCCCTTTCATTTTTCTCAATCCATACTTCAGAAAGTAAATGGCAGCTGGAAGATTCAGAATCTCAAGTGAGATTTGTGCTTTACCATATACCTGAAAAAAAAAAAAAAAAAAAGGAAAAAAACCCCAGAAAGCAACATTACTACTCTTTTGGTATTTATAGAAATTTTACTCTCAGGAATAATATGCACAGACTTTGTTAAAACAAAATTCTTAGTGAAGTAGCAAGTTGCCAGAGATGCAATGTCTTATATGCCATACAGCTCTGTACCATGCACAATATTTGTCCCACTACAAGAGAGTCAGCTAAAACCTTTGCTCTGAAGAAATTCATGTTTTCCAAGGCATCACATGACTTGTAACATTGGATGATCGTTGTTAAAGATAACTCTAATTCATTCTGGGAATTCAGATATCTTGTTTAGCTAAGACTTTTAAATAAGAAGCCATAGAAAGTTTGACGCTTGAAATTATTTTGACAATTCCCATAGGATTTTTCTTTTTGAAGTTCACTCAGTCATTCAAGCAGTTTGCTGAGCAATCAACATGAGAAAATTAAACATTCATGAAATGCATGGGCTTCTCCCTTCCCTCAGTATTTCTTCAACTGCTTCATGATAAGAAGTTTCTTCTCTACATGAAAAAGGTATTGCAATGAACTTCGTATTCAGAGAGGGTTCTGCACCACAGAGCTGCAGTCACAACCAATGCTGCTCTTCAGAGAGCTGCTGGTGCTCCTCCATCCCTCACTGCTCATGAAAGGCAAGGCTAAGTACTTGGAAGGCCCCCGAGGTACAGAAGAATCACCAGTCCAAAACTCATTATGTGCTGTATCTTTTTTTTTACTTCCTTCCTCTTCCACCCAGTGCTATGGGCTCAAAGGCATCAGGATAAGGTAACGCTTTGTGGCTCTTTATCTTAAGGTAGTTTCTCACCTCTTCTAGACTGTCATCTAGTGAGGTGGGGAGAGAAAGGAGGAGAGCTCATAAGCTCAGAACTGCAGTCCAAGGGGAGGGCTGGGGGAACAAAGGAAAGCTCTACACCACCTAGTTTGTCCTCCATTCCTTTCCTTCTGCCTAAAGGGAGGTGGGGAGTCATGACACTAGTCGATGATTAACGGCAACTACCCTTCCTTTAAATCCATGCACATTACACTTTGGAAAATATTACTTATAGCTTATAATAAAATATAGTGGTATATATTTAACTGTATCATCAGGGAAAATCTAAACAAGCAGTATTTTCAAGCTATAAACATTGTTCATATTTCTAAGACGTATACAATTCCCTTGTTGCCATAACTTTTCATTCCCACTAAACATCATAAAAGCATAAGCATAAAGGATTTCCAACAGGAAACATACCTGTCCAAAGTTTCCCAGAAGCGTAGAAATACTGGCCTGTCCAAGTGTCTTTTGTGGTAGCTTAGTTCTAACACTGTTACATCCCATTTCTGTACATTTGGATCCAGACGTACTTCATCATATTTGAGATGAAAAGCTTTAACTACAGGAAACAGGAAAACATTTAGCGTATAAACATGATGACACTGAAGTGTCTGATGATTAGTCAAAGAGAATTCCTACCCCACCCCTCTTTTTTTAGAACAGAGTCTGAGACCAAAATTAATGATCCCATCTCTCACGGAAGTTAACTAGCTAGGAAAGGGCACGGAGCTAAATATAGTGGCCAGTGGCCACTATCAGGCTCTCATGCTATTGCAAGGGCAACCCCTGTTTTTAGACACAGATTCTAAGAGAACAGCAGAAACTCACTGCCAATTCAAGCACATTTTCTTTGGGAAACAAAAATGTTTTTTCTGAAAATCTTTGAACTCTCCAAGAACAAACAAAAAAAAAATAAAAAAGAAAAAAAGAAAAAAGAAAAAAAGAAAAAAAAATAAAAAAAGAAAAAAGAAAAAAAGAAAAAAGAAAAAAAGAAAAAAGAAAAAAGAAAAAATAAAAAAGAAAAAAAAGAAAAAAGAAAAAAAAAGAAAAAAGAAAAAAAAAGAAAAAAGAAAAAAAGAAAAAAGAAAAAAAGAAAAAAGAAAAAAAAGGCATTTCTGAGGCCACTGAGAAGGAAGCGTGGCTATTTCCTGAAAGTCTGTGTAGAAGACTGATAGCAAAATGCCGGCGTAACCCCCAAATGCTACATGAAGCATTCTGAGAAATTTAGTAACTGCCAATTTCCCCTGCTCTAGTACTCAGTTGAAAAGGTAAAATATTAACAGTTATTTTGCTCTTGGGAACTATCGTAACATGTGAATTATGTAAAGCCTAAGCATTAACACAGTGAGTATTAAAACCTTCTTGAGACTCCTCTTGATTTCCTTAGCCAAATCACAGTTTTAACATAACTCAGGGCAAAGTATTTAAGTCTGGAACAGTTCCTAGCTGGTAACCAATTTGATGCATTTTCTATTTAGGATATTATTGGAGAAGTAAAGTTGGAAGCATTTGACTAGGCTTGGGGAAACTAGTTATTTCTTAATGCTGTTGTCACATCTTTTCTGGTACCACATTCTTCATTTTTTTCTTCCACAAAACCTACCTACACTTTTACCCAAGTGGCTATAATAAATAATAAAATCAGTCCCCTTTTCCAGACACAGGTCAATCTATAAAATGATATATCTAGGAGCTTTCCAGAAGATTGGTATCTGAAATTAGCTTTTTTTTTTTTTTCAATTAACAAAGTAAAGCAGTGATCATCTGGCTTGTACCATTGCCAGATCAATTTCCAAGCTTTGTGAATGAAAACTAAGAATACATAAACATTATCTTTGCCAGAGTTGCATGTTTTAAAACAACACCAGAGAAAACAAATATAGATATACCCGGGCTATGCATTTACAGAAAACTTAATCAACACCTGACACAGAGCCTCTGCATTAAGGTTAAACAATATTGAGCAAAGAAAATCCACTGCTGAATCTGAAACAAATCAGTATTAAAGCGGACTAATGTGCTCTAGTAGCAAGACCTTTAAAAATGGTATTCAAAATTAAATGTTTGTTCATTGAAATGACATCATTCAAAATTTCACCTGATACATTCACTTGCGGATGTAAAAATAAGCTGGTTTGCTATGTGAACATTAAACACAGACCATGTGTAACGAAAACTAAGGGGAATGATTTTAGAGACTCAACTAACAAAATGCTATGTGACACAGCATCTGAATAAATCAAACCAGTTTGGCAGGCTCTGGTCTAACACGAATTTTATTGAGGAATTCTATATGGTAAGCTACTTGCTTGTTTTCTGAAATGACTGTGATAAGCTTTGTGACTTGTTAATCGCTATGGACCCAGTGACTTACATGAAGAAACGCAAACTGCAGATGAAACAATGAACTGTTACAGATCCCAGAAACAGCATTTATGAAGACTATTTAAGACTATAAATACAGGCAAAGGAATAGCTTTAGGAAAAGGTAAACACATACGATCAGACCGATGTTGCCTACGCTGTCTCTATTTACACTGTTTTTATTTTGAGGAGCGAGTAAAATTGTTAGGAAAAGCCCTAGAGATACTCCCATTAGGAAAATACTTTTAAAATACCTCACACTGAAACAACAGAATGCATTTCTAAAATTAAAAAGGCCCATTTCAATATATCTTTACAAGTCAAGTAAGAATAGATATCCTTTTCTCACTTAAAAATGCAAGAATTTGTACACCTTCAGACTGAACTACGCAGGCTATGGTTTTGATCTTTTGGCACAGGGAAGACTTCAAAAATGTCAAAGCATGTCATAACAACTCCTATGGCCCTCTATACATTTATATATACATAATGTTAGCATTAATAGGAACTAGCATGCAACTACTAGCTAGACCTTAGTTAAGAACATTTTTCTTGGTTTTACTTTTCACAATTTCTATTTATATCTTCGTTTTGAACTGTTATTGTCTTCTTTCATTAGTCTCTTTTGTTAAACTCTCTCCTGTGATGTATTTTTCTTTCACACTGACTTTCAGGTTCTTTTGCTATATCATTGTTCATTCTCAATCCCCCCTTAAGCAATTCATTTTATTTTCTTCTTCACAGATACATCCTTAGCCTTCTGCCCAACTGTTTCCTTTTTTTTGCTCCTTACCAAACTAGCATTGTCCTTCCAGCTTCTACTTCACGTACCAAATATGTGCACACATAAAACCTGATCAAACTTGTTTCCTCAGCACACTGACTGGAAGATGACAGACTGAACTAAGGTGTTTTTTGGTTTGTTTTGAGTTTGTTGTTTTTTTTTTTTTTTTTTAAATCTGTAGCTCAGAAACCACTGGACACTATAAAAAGGTCTATTTTCTAAGGCAGCTTCATGCTGAAGCAACACAGAGCAGAAGCTGACAGTTTCTTCAGATATTATTGCACATCTTACAGTCAGAAGAGTGAACCGCCCAAGAAAAGCGCAGTCTGTCTCAAAGCACACTGGGCATAACTGTGATAACTCAAAAAAACTGTTCAGATCTATACAATGGTAACATCCAGCTCACACCCTGTGAGCTTGTACGATACAAGTATTCGTATCTTACTAAACTTTCAGGTTTATCAGACACCAGATCGTATTTGCAAAGCTTTCTTAGTGAAATACTAGGTGATTAATCCTCTGTTCAAAGTAGTAATGAAATCTGACGACAGTCTGTAAACCTGTTATCTATGAAGTGTTATAATATCCATTGTCTTTTCACTTTTTTTTCAGCAGCTTTGAAAGTAAGTTTATACACTAGCTATTTCTGAACCTCTTCTAAAGACGACAGCTCTGAGAAGATTTCTGCTTCCACAGGTCAGAACAGAAGAATTGCAGCGGGCACATTAATATTTGCCATCTGCGAAGACCTAAGTGCTGGTCTTCTCAACCGCCCGAGTCGAACAGCACTTTGGTAGTCCTTGGCAGTACTTTGCCATAGGCAGAAACACCCCACAAAAAACCCCAAAGAGAACAACAAACCACAAAACACTTAAAAACAAAATAATAAACCGCTTACTTTTTGCAAAGATATCAACAGGTGATCCGTCAGGCAAGAGCCAAGGCCAGCCTTTGAACTGCCAAGCAGGCCCCTGTACAAACACTGCCACCACACGATCCCTACAAACACAGAGAGAGGGGAACATGTCGATAGCCCTGACCATTTCAATTGCATGTTTTCTTAAACAGACAATATACCTAAGCATAGTTTCTTATTTTAGTAACAGCAGTATAGCACGCTTCACTACACCTCCAGCACAACTGCTCTTTCTTTGTCAAGCAAAAAAAATTCACGTGGTTTTTCTGGACTTCTAGCTCCGTCCCTTTGCAGAACACAGCTCAGCTTCTCGTGGTACATTTGTAAGAAGTCAAACTGTGTTTATTTCTGGTTATTATTACTTTGTTTTTAAAAAGCGCTCCAACATTTTAGAGATAATCTTCTACGAATAACACTGTAAACTGTGATGTGTCAATTTAAAAGCATTTATTCTGATTACCGTTAACTTTTATTCTAAAAATTTATTAGCATAGCTGCTAAATTTCTGCCTTCAGTTGCAAAGTGCATCATTTATTGTAGGGGTATGTAACCATTACCTGTGGTCTAAGCAAATAAGTTTGTGATCAAGATGAAGCTTTTACATTAATAAAAAAAAAATTTTAAAGCAAACGTCCTCCCACATATGGTCTATATTCTTCTTGAACATTGACATCATCCAACCATGGCTCCTACTTACAACAAATAATTACCTCCCTAATCTAACCCCCAAATTTAATTCATCATAACGGCTCCCACATGCCAAATGGAAAAGAATAATCAGGATGGACCTTTTTTTGTTTTCTTCTTTTAGAAGACAGACTAAAGCTTTGGCATTTGAAACGTTGTTGTAGGTTTTGTAATGACTCACAGGAAAAAAAAATGTGGCAACATGTTAATTTCTATATATTAATATCTGATTCTCTCTTGAATAAAAACAAGCTAAAAGACCCACACCACTTCATCTCTTTGGTCAGAACCACTATAGGTACCATTTTAGATGGTTCTTTAAGGTTGATCATTAAATATTTTAAGTGCTATTTGATATTTAGAATTTCAAAACCACAGATTTTGATTAGTTCAAGTTCTCAATACAGAGAACAATTACCTTAGGAACAGAACCTTTTCAAAGTATTCCTCTCCATTAAAATCTACTTTGTAAGTTACAAAACCACCAAAAATGTCATCGCACTTGTCTAAAATATTCACACTTGTGAGGAAGAAGTAAAAATGTTGCCTAATTCATTACATCAAGTAACAAAAAGATGTTTCTCCAGAACTTTGCTGCTCAGTGAGAAATATGTTTTCATAGCATTGAAGAATGGGCTACAGAAAAAACAATGTTTCCAGCTTTTTCTTAAAAGTAAAAGCTATCTATGATTCCCCTTTCCCCAGCTGGGGCTCCCCCTTCAGAAGTAAGCTTCTACCACTGAATCCCATTCAATGAGTGCGATTCAATACCGAAATCACAGTTCAGTCTTTACCATCTGATGTGTTTGCTTTCTTTCTTTAACTATTAAAAAAGTTAGAATGTCAGATGCTGAAGGCCTGCAAACTTATCTTCCCAATAGACTCTCATTCAGAAAGCAGACAAGAAAGGAGGATTTTTCTCCCAGATCATGTTTCAGTGATTGGCACACTACAGTATCACGAACCGGAAAACTCATACGAATATTCCTATGCAAATTTCTGGAACATTTCGGGCAAACCTAATAAAAATAGCTGTGCTGGTCATTGTTAAACTGTAAAGTTTTGCAATTTATTAAAAAGCTTATGTTAAGAAGATCAGTGTCGTACTATTTTCACCTGAAGAAATGACTCCTATACAGCTAGCAATCAAGTCCATCCTTTTATCCATATCTTAACTTCTTAGTGAATTCAGTAGAATTTTACTGGTCCCCTCCAAATTCTGCATTCTCCCAATTAAGAAATTTTGTAAAGGGGAAATCTATTTTACCAGTCTTGTGGCATAAGTTTCAGAGGTTGGTCTACTACGCGATAAGGTACAGTAACGCTGACTGTAGTTCCCCCAGGCTGCATCTGGTCCTTCCTTCTCTGTATTAGAGTTTCATTCTCTCGTTGACAGCCTTGTTTCTTCTTTTCATCTGATGGTACAAACCTTGGGGAACAAAGAAACATTCAGTAGACAAAAGCAATTTATTTGATGTAATCAGCAGGAAAAGTAACAACTTTATCAGAACTTTGCGTTATTTGCAACAGTCGCTCAAATCATCTCATTTTCACTATGCCAAGCCTCCATCACTACTCATACAGAACAGCAAAAAATAGAAGAATACTTCATAAGCCCTTATGATAAAAACAGTCGTACTAAAAGGTCCTCTGCCCCTCAAAACCACAGGCTGACCTGTTTTAACACATTCATGGCACTCCTTGCCAACCTCACTCAATACATTTGTAGAAGAGGAGCCAGATCACAACCTGCTAAATGGCTGTAACTCATTCTTTTTAGCGATCAAGGGCAACATGGGGAAGCTTGGGCACTAAGAAACAATTGCTTCCTGGAGCAAATTTCAGAGCTCTTGCTCTCGGAGGCATCAGAATTATGTTTTCACAGGAAACCTGTGATTTTTGGTCAAAAAGGTTTTTGAGTGAGGTTTTATTTTTTTGGATGATAGTGATTTTACATTATCAATGATTCATTTAGTTACAATTCTGCACTTTTTTTTCCTAAATAATTCCTCTGATAGATTAAGTGCTTGGAAAATAAGAATCATGTGATATCATGTCTTATGTAATCTCTGACAACCCCCAAATGAATTACACATCTTTTATTTTTCAGCATCTCAACTTAAAAAAAAAAAGGCAATTCCATTTCAGGAGTCTCTTCTTTGTGGCGATAATAAAATAAAATACACAGAAGAGTCCTCAAAATTGGCATCATAAATATAAGAGTAGTTTAAGCCTTTTTACTGATGAATCTCAGTGGATTTTGTCAAAAGGAAAAATAACAAAATCATGCATTTTATAGAACCAAAACTATGTCACAGAAAGGTAAGCTGATGTGACCAATATCACCCACCAGGCCAGCAAAAGAGCAGAGCTCATAATATTCTATTCAGAACCACCCGGCTGCACTAACACCGTCTGCCGCTGACATTTCATTTCCAAAATTTCTGATATAAAGAAACACTATGTTTCACTCAACGGCAAAAGTTATCAGTTATTGGTGCCACATTTGAAGAATATTTGAAAAACACTCTACATAACAGGTAAGATTTCTTTTCATTGTGGTACAGCCGGTGCTTTTTAAAAGTTTACTACATTTTTTGTGTAAGTTCTTTGCACCATTTCTATTTGAACACGAAAAACCAATTTGGAAGTGCTTAAACAAGCAGACTGGACTTCCTACTGCTGGAAAAATAGAAAGAAGGAATGGAAAATTAAGTATAAGGCACGTTCATTATTAAGTCAACTCAAAAACACCAGTTTTTGGTGACATATCCAATGGGAAAATGGCATTTTGGGGAAAAATATATCATGCTTTATGGCAGCATGTGGAAATTGTCAATAAACCTTCAAGCAAGAATATTTTACTTTTCTAATGTATACACACAGATGAAGCCCCCTTATACTCCTCATGATTTAACAGTGTTTGAAAACAGAAAGTCACAGCAAATTTCTGAATTGCCTCCAAATGCATACAACTGCGCTGGAAAACAAAAAAAACCAAACATGCAAATGACTGAATTGTGCATTAAAGTTGACTAGTATTGCAAGTACAGAAAAAAGCATTACAGATGTTCAGTGATAAACTATAAATTAAATTATTCTTATCTGTCTAGTACATGCAAAACAGCACCACTCTAAAGACAGACAAAAAAGCTATAGAGGTTACACTGGGGAAAAGTACATTTAGGTCACCTGGAATATTATTAAAAAAAAACATTAAGAGAGTCATTTCACCAATAATTGAAGTGATTAGAAAACAGTGAATATTTACAGATATTTTATCTACCACACAGAGAAGCGCTCAACACAGTTTTACTTTGGAAAAAGCTACCAAATGTGACATCAGAATTAAATCTTCCTAGTCAAGTTGATAATTTAAAAACTGAAAGGTGAGGTGCAACTTTAATCACGAGCATACCTAACAGCCTGTCCTGCCAACACGTTACAGGGTTGGCTTTGCCAATATTGATAGGAAACTGTATTTTATAACTTAAAATGAGGGTCTGCTTGATCTTCTCAAGCTTTTAAGTTAAACCATTCATGAGCCTCTACTCACTCATCAGAACTAAGGCATGCCGGCCAGAACGATGGAAATAAAAATTATTTTTTTAAAAAGCATTTTAAAATTACACCCTCCTCTTCCCCAAACACCTTTTACCCAAGTGACAAGGTCTATATGAAAAGCCAGGATCACCTAAAATGGTGGACAGCATGAGAACAATTTTGTTCTTCATTACATGTTCCATGCACTGAACAGGAACAACCTCATACAGAATATATAAATAAAAACCACACAACCATACATACATTACAGTGATAATCAGATATTCATATGCACAGCAATCTACAATGTCACAGTTTTAATCTGTAAATGTGAGGAAGCAAACCCATTTTAAATGGAAACAGGAAACCAAGCTGCTGCTGCTGAATCAGACCGACATGGGCACGAGGGAGCAGGAGCACTATTCTGCGTCTACCAACTTCACCACTACAGCTGCGACACCCCAGATTTGGCTGAAACAGGCATTCTCAATTCTACTTCTGGCTTTAAACGTTTCTGTGTTTAAGAATTAATTTCAACATTAGTTTATTGACAGTTTCTCTTCATTTAACAGTCAGCTAGAAACTGTGTTACAGCCATTAAGGCACCACTCGGTTGTGCCTCATTTATGTTTCTTCTACACAATAGCTTCAGTTTTATTTACTGTAAATATCCAAATATTGTTGAATGCATTTCTCCAGGACTGAATATAAAATACCTTGTTATCTGAATTTTCTGAAGAAAAAAAATAGCAATGAGCAGATTCACATGGAACAGCAGAGAAGATGACTGTCATAAAGAAGGTGTTGAAGAAGATGGTTACATATATGTACACACACGAGTATAGGAATAAATGATAGCTTACAGAAAGTTTAGAAAATACATGCTTGCATTTCCGGGAACCATTCATTCAGTAAGTATAAGAAAAGCCATGCGCTCAAGAATTGAGAGCTAACAGAAATTACTGTATGATTATAAATATAATCATGGCTTACTCCAACACTACCTGGCCATAAAAAGACAGGCTTAAGAAATCTGAGTATTAAAGAAACAGAAAAAAAACCATCTTCTCAGGAATTATTTGCCACAATACTATAGCTGGTGGCTGAACTATACATTTGTACTTGACATCTCTTTAATCATCCAACACACTAGAAACATGTTCTGAAACCTGACTGTGTAGGAGCTGGCATTTTTTTGTTGTTTCTCCAGATTACTGTTCACTATTAAAAAAAGAAATTCCATATCTACTTAGAATCTGTTTTGATACCCCTGCTAGGAAATTAATAGCGCTCAGTTCTCTTGCTGTTAATTGCCAAAATCATCATGCACATAAAAACTGGTACATCCTCTCACTTTACAAAGGCAGCGGGTCCCTTTCCTAAGTAATAGGCAAGCGACTGGACAAGATCAAGTTATGGGAGGTAATCGGTAAGACACTACCCCTGAGCTGCCAGAGCTGCTCGTGCCTGGGCTCTGCACTCACGCCAGTTGCTAGCCTTAACTTTAACACACTGCCAGTGAGGTCAGGTCAGCGCTTTCTGGCCCCCAACCCAGGCAAACTGACACAGGCACGAGCAGAGAAAAAGGCAACTCCAGTGCCGGACAGAAACAGTAACATACGTTCGATTGTGTTAAGAAATGGAGGCTTATTTTTACAACTCCCTCAATATTTTTGTTAGATTACAGTATCAAAAGCTTCATACACCTGTTTTTGCAGGAGGACAAAGCTTTTTTTGTTTCCCTGTTTTCTTTTTGGGGTTTTTTGTATTAATACATCATCCCTAAATCTTTCAGACAGTTTGCTCAATATCAAAGATGGATGAATCTCAGTGAGTTTCCTGGCCACAAATGGTGAAACATATCATGAGTAAAAGCACCATCATAATAAAAATATAATCATCATCATCTAATGATTTACATCTGCCTGATATAATTCCTGCCTCGCTTTTGTTCCAAGTAAAGCGGAAGCATTGCTTCTGAAAAGCCTAACTTAGATATTCTACAATACTTAGTCTGGAAAGCCAGATTTTATGCAATAATTATGATAACCAGTGTTGTATTCAGACAGTGAAGAATAATAAAGTGTATTAGATGAAATATTTTTAAGAAGCTTCACAATATAAAGTATTGCCATTCTGATTTTAAATTAATTTATATCTTAATATCTTAGAAACTCCTCATTTTTATCTTGTACTGGGCTCCTTAGAAAAATAACCTTTCAAAAAAAGGTTATCAAGAATATTTGCATATTATACAGCATGTGAATTGCATATATTACAATTATACATAGAAATGTCCCCCTACAAAATCTGAGTTACAACAAACATATGCAACAGACAAATCAGGTATCTTAAAAAGAAAATACCTTTAACCAGTAAATTACTGTCTGTCACAATATATATTTCATTTTACTCATCATATGAGTAAAATATGATATGGGTTACTAAAAATGTTGGTGTAATTAGTAACTTTCTTCCAGTCCTTGACAATTGCATTTAATGCCCACAATACTACTGGATGAAGACTGTCCTGTTTACACCAACCCACCTAAAATATCTGCCAATGATACCACACTCATTCTTTATAATCAGACACTTCACAGAAGTGTGCTGCCTCAGCTATCAGGCATGGAAGAAAAAGTTGCCCTGTAAACAGCCACATGTATCACAGCTTCCGTACCCTAACAATCCCGGGGGCCTCATTCTCCCAGGGTTCTCCTACACTTCTTTGCAGTCTCCCCTGCATTGACTCTTACTCTTCCAGCTCCAAAAGTCACTTCTCCTTGTGCTATATCATTGATCTTCTCCGATGGCTAATACAAGCAGGTTGATTATCTCTAGAAAGACAAGAAATTCAAATCTACCTGCATCTTCCTGAGCAGGGGTAAGGGGAGGGAGGGAATATTAATTTGGGTGTGCCTTTTCTGTCTGGACAATATTTCTTTATTCCTAAACGTGTAGCAATGACATGCGTCTTTGAAATCTCTAATGCCAAATGTAGCTGTGAGGAACAAGTTAAAGAAGTGGTGACTTCAAGGCAGAAATTAGGTAAGTCTTCTTTCCTTGGAAAGCCATCACATACCTATCAATCACGCTCTACATCAAGGCTAGGTCTACACTCTGCCTACCTGAATAGTAAAAGCAAACCCTGCAGCCGTTCCTGAACAAACTACTTCAACAAATTTCAATGCAAAAAAATACAGGCCAGGTGTCATTTTCTAGAAGAGTGCTAGAACTGTCATGGCTAAATTAATACTTTGCTCTTCTGAATTCTGCTGTTGCATTTCTGATTCAGTAACATACCTTGCTGCCTCACTTTGTCTTTCATACTTACATACTACATCAGTGTCCTCCTTTAATCACTTAAACTTAACTTCATTTGTTTCTGGATCATGTTCTTTTCACTCCAGCTATCAGCCTCCTCTTGGGGCAGGTCTTGAGAAGTTAACTGTAGCTCTGCCCCAGTGGAACTGAAAACACTGCAAGCCTCCTAGCACAGATATACTTAGACATGACATACATTGTACGTATGCTTTATTCCATTACAGCCATTTCCATACGAGAAAGTCATCGATGTAAAATCCAGGACTTGTACTTGTGAAATTCTTAAACATGAAAACCCACACAAACAAGCAACATTTTCTGTCAACACAATTGTATCAGTCCAGTAACTGCTTGCACATTAAACTGTAATGTTAAAAGCCAGCCTTCTCTCCAATTAAATATTTCGTAAGAGGCACCAAGAGCCCAGTATGCTTACTGGATCTTTGATGATATGTGGCAGTAATCTAGGAACTGGAAAGAGCTGGAGATCAGAAGGCACCTGGTATCTCGCAGCACACTTTTAAATAAATCTACGGCAACTCCAGTGACAGCGGTAGCACCACAATAAGGACAGCCTATTTTTGAAGAAAAGCGGTGTACAGTCTCATAAAGGACACGCAAAGTGCTGAAGGTGGAAGAAAGAAGAGCTCTCCATTTTTTGAACATACCATTGTGGACAATCTATAACAGTATATTCATCTGTGAAAATGACTGCCTGTTTCAGAAAAATTAAGTGGTATTAACAGACAAGCAACTCTAAATAGCATGGATCTGTTGGACAAGCAGAAACATGTTTTGGTTTGCTTGGTTTTGTTTTGGGTTTTGGTGGTTGTTGGTTTTGGGTTTTTTTTTACCATAATAGTGAATTTTACCTTACCATGAAGAAAGTAATTTGCAGTATTGATTGCATTCAGCCATAATGAATTACCTCTTAGAACCAGATGTGTGATGCAAAATGAATTTTAACAACTCATTAGATCTCCCTGAATGAATTTGCACCAATACTTAATGACAATACTTTATTCTTATTCTCCTTGTATGTGAACTTGAAAAAAAATTCTTTATTTATAAAACCAGTTGACATGCTCAGCTGACACAGCTGTTTCTCTAAAACAGAGGCCACTCTCCAGTCCCCTTCTCCTTCACATTAACTGTGGTCATTTCCCAAAACCCTTTCTGAGCTCCATGAGCACATTGCCCTTGCTCATCTTCTAAGCCTTCTTCCACTGTGAGGGTTCGTTTATGTGTGCATATATGCTACACAAAAGAAAACCACTACAGACATTAGAAACAGTACTGTAAGACTTTCCTCTCAATCTGCCTATTTGCTCCCCAGGTCACAATTGTGCAAAAACCCTGAAAATAAATTTTTGCTTTATTCCTGCTATTCAAGAGGCGTTCATTTCTTTCATACTCTACTCTGTAAATCTAGCTTCTCACGAGACAGTAGATACGCCCTCTCACTTAATTACTAATTTGGTACTCGTATATCTTTATATCTGAAAACAGTTTTTTATACAGTATGTTCTAATCAGCTACTTACTTCAGATCTTGCAGAAGGTCCTTTGCATTAAGCATCGTTATTAAAGAGGTCGTGGCTGCTGGAATAATGATTATGGGTGTTCGAGAACCTGTAGAGATAATAAAGCTACATTTACCTGTTTGTTGAGGTTTTTTTGTGGTTTTGGTTGGGGTTTTCTGCCCCCTCCCTTTTTTTCATTAAAGGAACTGTACATAAAAACAAAAATCTTGTTTAACAGATCAAAATAATGGAAAAATATTCAAGGAAAATGACAGTAAATCTTTCCTAAACTGAAGGTTTTCATTCACCAAAAAAAGCGTATCCCTGTATCAGGAGTCTCTAAATATGGGTAGGACACATATTTAGCAAAACAGAATGCTGTCTGCATTCCACTGCTTGTTTATGTTGTTCCTTGTGGCTCCAGCAAAAGATAGAGTGGGCACAATTCACACAAAAACCAAGAGGGTCTTCTAACTACCATCGACTCACCTTTTTTCTGGTTTGGAGGTGGTCTTGCTTGAGAAACTGAGAAAAAAAACAGAAAATATGGCAGAATGACTAATACATAAAAACAAATGTCATTGTAAGGCAACATTTCAATGTTTTTTAGTTGCGGGAGTGAACAGAGGAGAGTCACACTACAGTCATTAGATCATTTTCAGAGATTCAATACACAAAGATGAAGAAGAGATCTATAATTTGGGTCTCAGTATTCAGAAGACAAACACCTTTTGATCATCTGAAATGGATGTTAGGACAGTAGAGTTAATCTCTCCTAGTTTTACTGAAACTACTCATTGCTCTCCATCCTCCGCAAAAGTTCGGGGCATTATAGCATTGACAAAAATTGCCAGCAATCTTGAAAAAGCGCTGCTTAAGTTCAATAGCGCTGAACCAACAGGAAGACACA
This sequence comes from Phaethon lepturus, assembly GCF_000687285.1. Lineage (NCBI taxonomy): Eukaryota > Metazoa > Chordata > Aves > Phaethontiformes > Phaethontidae > Phaethon > Phaethon lepturus. Next base: position 9,654 of record NW_010523398.1, on the reverse strand, counting down.
ACAAATGGATCTTTACAGACTCTCACCTTTTCACTAGTAGTTATTATTGTACACGATATCTGTGGGATTTAGCTATCCTTAACACATATAGAATTTTCAGCAATCAAAATCTGAATTTCAGACTTACTCAAGTTAATTTTCAATTGCAGTTTGAGGTATAGGAGCTCTTTGGGTGCCCGAAACAATGAAACTTGACAGAAATGGTAGCACTCAAGAAAAAAAACAACCCCAACAGACAGAAATGGTAGCAGTCAACCAACAACAACAACACACACAAAAAACCAACAAAAAAACCCCAAACCACCAAACAAAAACACACAACAAAACAATACTGGCCAGACAAATAAAATAATTCCTCCCTCCCTCCAATAAAATGTTTCTACTTCAGTCTTCAAAGTTGTGACCTCCTCAATATGGGAAATACTTCAATCCAAAGTTGGAAATGCATATATGGTTCTTCACTTTGGTGCTATTACTGAGTAACCTGGCTTCCTCCAAATAAATATTTTATAGTTCAGTTTTCATGCATCCTAACTTAAGGAAAGAACTGTTGTGCTTCATAATTGTCATCATACGTGTTTACCCTAATTCACAAAATCAGAAAATGGTGAGTAGCAGAGAGATTGATGCAGACTAAGTCAAGTCTCAACTGCTACTATGCATGACAAATTTCATTAATTGACTTCCAATTTCATAGCATCAACTTGCTCATGTTTATTTACAACCAACTGTTTCAGGAACTGCCTAGAACAGTATAAATATTCACAACACAGAGTTGCCATTGTTGAAATATTGAGACCATATCCTTAATTATCTTTTCCTGACACTGTCAAATGCACAGATATAATTGGCAACACTATATTGAACTACACGAACTTTACCTATCCAATGATTTTTTTTTTTTTTTTTTTTTTTTAAATCAAAGCGGCTC
>NW_010523398.1:0-8669 GCF_000687285.1 Phaethon lepturus | reverse complement strand
GAGGGGAGGAGGAGGGTGGAAGGTAGGGGGGATGGGGGAGGGCAGCATCTGTAAGAAGTTTGATAGCTGTACTGAAACAGGTTAGTAGAAAAGTAGGTACTGCAGGAAGGTAAAAAAAAAAAACAAACTTACATTAAAAGCACCTCTCAGATATTTTTTCAAATCAGTATTGTGCAACTGGTTTGTCCAATTCAACTAGTACTTAAGTGCAAAGCAGCATCCTCCTGCAAACTGCACCTTTTAAATACTCTGACTGCCAAGAACAGAACAACTGATTTTTTTTAGAAGTCCCAAACCCAAAAATAACATAGAATAGGCAGATTTTTTTTTTTTTTAAATGAAGCTTTCTTTAGACTATACCTCTCCCCTATTCTCTCTTCAACTTACAATATAGAGGCAAGATAATGGATGAGATTGGCCTTAAAGAAGAGCAGTATCAGTATAACCTGCATAATGTACAAAAAATACACTTCTGCCAGTTAAAGCCCACAAAGTCACAGCTAGCAGCAGGGACCTGTGACAACTCTGTCACATTTCTGCTCTTGCCACTTCTACCCTTTTCATACTGCTGTCTGTCAACTCCATTTGCATTATTATGCTTAACGGGACTAGTGAGATAAGTATGACAGGCAGCATGACCTTTCTAGTACCAAAATAACCGAACAGAAGAATCTGTGCACAACAGCATTTTGGTATGCTGAGAATATTCAATATTAGGTTTCTGAGGAAGGATAATTTTCACAATATTAAGTCTTAGCATTAAATCCTACTAATAAATCTCAAGGAATTAGCAAGGCACACATTGAATGCATTTAGTAGTCTCAACAAGAATATACAGTACACAGCAGTACTTCTGGAAAAAGTATACTCATTTTAAAAGGTAGCTTTGTTTCCAAAAACCCCAGAATGTTCCCTTCTCAATACCTTCATAACAACAATAACCATCATCTTGTTCTTCAGTACCTCCCTTCACTCGTGACTTTCTCCAACCACTCTTACACTCTTTTAAAAACTCTTTCTAAGGGTTTCTCATTAAAACAAAACAAAGTACTTATTCCATCTTGGAATCTCAATTTGAGATTCAATATGACATACAAAATGGACTTGGATAGCTAAAGTCTACTAACTGGGAATCAAAAAGCCAGTTGAGGATTCTGGCCCTATTACAAATACCCTATGTGCTAAGAATTGTGAGGAAGTAATGATAAGACATTCAGAGAAAGACTTGTTTCTGATATATTAATAATAGAAGTAATAATATATGTCTTTCTGAGATCAGCTTTTCTTTTTACGTTGTTTGTCCTTGGAATATTAACCAGCTCTTATACTTGAGCTGCCACTTGTGAACTACCAAGCCAACAACCAAAGTTTCTCACTTTTTAATTTCACTAGCACATCCTTTCAACGGGCTAATCAGGCGACACACTGAAGAGAATGAACCCAAGCCCCGTGGTACAACATTAAGCAAAAAACTATGTGTTATTTCCAATACATATGCAGTTAAAGGCCACAAATAAACAATACCCACTTTGTTCTTCAGCTCACTAAAGTTTTAAATAGCACTTCTTTGAAACTCATACTTATTTGGAACAGAAGCCCAAATGATAGTAGGCTGCCTTACCTGGCCGTGGTACAGGCTGTGCTGCTGGAGTTTGTGTTTTTCGAGCAGAAGCACCTTCCTTTTGAAAGACAAAAGAGGTAACATTAACAGCTGGCTTTCTTGTCAGGTACATGGGGTTTTTAAATGAACACAGAGCTGCAGAGGGTATCATGAAAATGAGGGCAATACATTTCCATTAAGGGGAAGAAAGAAAATAGTGAAAATATTCAAAACTCTTGACAGATTCTGTTTTTAGACTTGGGGAGGACAGATAACCTCATAAACTTTTACAGGTTTACACTTTAACCATCAAACGCCAATCAGAAACTTCTTCTATTTATAGCATTGTTTCATTTTACCTATAATCACGTTCACCAAGGGTTAATAACGTTAATGTAAGCAATTGCCTATAGTAATTTCAAAACAAGATCTGCTTATGCTCTGGATGGAAAACTACGACCAAGAAATAGCAACACATTCCTGCCTTGAAGAGTTTTAGTGCCCAGAAATAGCACACTCATGATAATTAGTTCTGCCCACGCCTCATCCAATTACCTTAATGTAACAAACAAAAGACCTGCACTACTACTTCTGGTTAACTCTGCAGAGTCAACACACCACGTAAGAGAACACCGAGGTCACACGTCTGGTTCCAAAGCAACATTAAATTCTGCAAGAACAAATGCTGTTCTCAATAACTTCCATGAAACCTCACCGAACGAAACAAATATTACTAACATTATTACTAACACTGCAAAAAATGTTCTATTTTTCAGCCATTTCGATTTGCAAGGCGGACAGAAAACCTTTTAATGCGAATTTTATCAAAATTATTGAAAAGCTATGTGAAGCGCATCCTTCAACTATGAGACACTCAGAAAGGTCAGAGATCCCACCCTGGGAAAACCTTTTGGAAAGGTCTCCAACATGGCATTATCACATTTGTATGTCCATGCATAAATAACAGTATGTTCTGTAATTCAAAATAAAAGAGCTAATGAGCAGGGGACTACATGCAAGCAGGCTCAAGTTCCATTATTTAAATAACACTTAAAGAAGCTGCTTTTAGGTTTTCACCATGAAAGTTAAAGCTCTGTTTTTATCTCAAGAACTGTGAAGTACAAATAGAAGAGAAGATCACTTGACAAGCCCTTAAAAAAACCCCACAAATTTACTCAAAATATGTCTTCCCTGAGCTTTAGTCAAAGACACCCATGATTTCCTACAACGGGATGGAGCTGACATTTGGTACAGCACACAGCATTTGTAACTTTACAGTCAGCAACCTCCTATTAATCTTCAGTATAAGGATTTAACCCCCCGTTGCAAGAAACAGATCAAACTCAAATTTTGCCGTACTCTTTTCTGATTATTAAAATACCACCGTCTATGTAGGGCACTTGAGTCAGTAATTGTTATTTTAAGGCTTACTTTTTTAGTATCTGAGAAAAGGTATTTTTGCCAATGTCCTTTCACAATAATTACTCAGCAACTGATAAAAATCAAAATACGACACACTAAAGGAAGAGCATCAGGAAAGGCTACCTTTGAGAAAAGCCTTGTGACTGAGAAACAGCAGTTATTTGAAACATCACCACCTTTCTTTTTACCAAGGAGCGGAAATAAAACATTTTACATCTGTTTCTATTAAAAAATGTCATTTTCTGTGTGAAAAGACTGTTCCTGTGGGGCACTAATTACACATATTGAAGAAATAGCAAGAATTCTCCCATAACATTTTGTTAAATTTAAAACACTTCATGAAATGGAAAAAAGAAAACAAAACAAAACATCAAGCTAAAAGAAACATCACCTCCTGCAACGCTAAGTTTCGAGTTTCTAAATCCAATTCATTTTGCTTGGATGCTTAACTATTACCGTCTGCAGTCCCACACATCCACTCCTCTTTCCTCCCCTACAGAATCAGTAATGCAACTTTTCAGGCCCCCCTCCCACTTTATTAAGTGCCTCCCGTATCTTCAAGGGACCCTGCAGGACTTTTGGCAGCTGCAGCAAAAGGAAGGAACCGGGAGCTGCTTCAGAGACTCGGGAGTTTTTCTGCAGCTTTGGAAAGAATTATAACCAAATTATAATCAAAGCCTTGCTCTGGTTTCCATATGAGTTGTGCTTGTGATTTGTCTCTTCGCCAAAATGTCCATAAAGCACAAGAATATATATAGAATCAAGCCTAACAAAATAATTGGCAAATGATCTATTTGGGAGTTTTTCATACTTTCCTCTGAATTTTCTTCTCTAAAGTGATTAGTGGGAAACTTAGCGCAGCAGCCTAAAACAAAAAGGCAGGGATTTGAGAACATTGCAACTCAAAAAAGCCAACCCCAGAACAACAACAACAAAAGCACGTTAAAAAAAAAAATCAGATGAAAATATCTGATTAATGGTAGGAAACAAATTCATTTAAATGAGTAGCTACAAAAGGCGGTGACCACTTCCATGCCTGTGACCTTTCTACTTCTAAGAACAATTTCTGCAAATCAATAAGTGATGGGGGTCACAGCTAAATCACTGCCTTAGACTGTGGTGAGTTCATGGATGAACCGCAGCTCAGAACTGCTGATATTCTGGCATCTTCGCACAGAAGCTCCATTACCACCGACTGAAGGCATAACATCCAGCTTTGTAACTGATTTACATCTTTTCCCTCTTTGTGATTATCAGTGACCTAATCATCACCTCCTATTGTGCAGAAACTGCAGACCATGTAGCAAAAGCAGCTCTGATCAATATTTCGACCCCTCGTTTCTTAAACGGTTTCTAAGGAGAAACGTATACTATCAAGAGGAGGGAGAAACAAAAGTACCGAGCAGTGATGGCTGACAAGATACACCAAGTGGAGAAGAAAACCTGTTTTCAGTAAGTCATTAGCAGAATAATTTTGCTAACATTTCACACTGTCCTGAAACCAAAAGATGCTGAGTTGAGATATAAAATCAATGCCTTTCAAAAGCGTTCGGATAGAGGGATAAGTTTTTCCTACGACGATGCACTAACTTGTCATACAAGCTCTGCTTAGAAGGCAGGTATAACCACAGAGAACTGCATGCTAGGATTTTCTCCCAGAGGAAAAGAAAATTAGATTGAGGGAGTAAACTCCATTGTTGGTTCGTTCAACCATACGAGGTAAGTGCTGCTGGTCATTTATGGCCTTTTAGCTACTCGGAGGCAACTTCTAGTTTGCATGCTCTAATTTCTTGTAAAGGCAGTAACGTATTTCTCAGTGAGAACACAGTAAGATCCTACTCTTCTCACATCTTCTAATGTGAAGTTTTTAATGTAAAAGTTACTCTTAAGGAACTAGCACACTGCACATTCAAACTCCACTTGGAGGAGCTTTTGTTTGCGCAGCTGTACCCGAAGCATCAGAAGCAGCAGAAATCACTGTTAGCTATTTAAAGAACATCCATTTGCTCAAAGTTTCTGAACACTTAACAGTTTTGCTCAAAGATGACATACCTAATTCTTATGCGTAAGCCGTTTGAGACTGTTAAGGAGTATATTATGAATATTCATAAGCTGAAACTAATTTAGTAACAAAACCATGTAATTTGAAAAATACAAATCTTTAAGACAACCACTTAGCATCGTATTTCCATCAAAAACATATTACTTGGTTTAGTTTTGCTAATTTACCATAGAAGGTTATATATAGTTTACTCACGATTTACATTAAATATACGAGCATTTAACCATTCAGAAGCGACAACCTGACACAGAATGACATCAGGAAAAGATACACCGAAAGCTTCATACTTTAATGGATTTCACTGCATCATTTACAGATACACAACTGCATATACTTTTTAGTGAAATTTATTCCATTTCAGTACTAATGTTTCCTATCACATTAGACATTTACAAAATGTCCGCGCAATAACTGTTTTTATTTTAGTGTATGCCTTCTGCTATTTATCATTGTCCTACCTAAGCACCTAAAAATACCGGGTTCGCAAACCAGTGCATGAACAGAAAACAGGTTAGTACACGTGGAAAAAAAAAAAAAAAATCCAGATTCTCACTTATAGCCAAACAAGGGAAAAAAACCCCACACCCTGAAGGACAACTGACTTCTATTATTGTACGCCCTGGTAATTAAGCTTTCAGTGTGTTCTCCTCTTCTCTCATTCCTCAGAAACTGCTATGTGCTCTGCTTAGTTTTGTGAGAGTAAACTGTGTTCACAATAACAAGAAGTTTTAGGTCTGTCACTGAAAGTCCCTTAGATTTGTACATTTTGTAAACAACTTCACCCCTTTCGTTTCACACGTGCATTCATTTTCCCTCCCCGGCTTCCACATTAAACAGGCAAGTTGCAATATATTATGAAGATGCAAATTGTTTTGGACAGATTCTTAGCACACTTGTCTGTCCTCCAATATATTACATCCTCAATCTGTTTTAATGGAAAAAGTTATCTAACAAAAAAATACATCTGTCATTCTTTGTGTTAATTTGCAAAAATCACCAATTGTCAATATTCATCTGATACAGGACCTAACTAGCATTTTTTTATATTGTAGAAAAAACTCTGCATTTTCTTGCAATTCTGCAGTACTTTTCTTAAGTCTAAATGAGCATTAACATCCACAGTTAAGTTACTTTCATTCATTTCTCAGTTGGAATCAGAAATTGCCTGAACATAACTCATGCTACATTTTAGGAAATGAACCCTCATGTTCTAACCAATAAAACATGTTATATTAGTAGAATTTTTTCTTGGAGGCATGTTTCTGATATACCCAAGTTAGTTTACTCTCTTGAAGTACAAAAAAGCTATTAAAAGTTTCTTATTGTGGCTTCACAAGGTACAAATAATGGAAGGAAAAACCTCAAACTATTCCTTGCACATTCACTATCCCAATTGGTTTCTATGTAGAGATCCATTCTGTCTGTAATATTTTGACCTTTAAAAAATGTTAGGAGAAACAGATAGAATTGACAATTTGATGCCATCTTGTGGCTTTTTTAATTTAGCAAATTTGTTTTCTATCTTGTTCCATTATAACATTTAAATTAGTATAAGATGTCCTACAAATCTAAGAATTACTGAATAACTTGCACGCTCCTACACAGAAGTAGTACAAGTAAAAAGTAACAGTTGATTCTGCAAGAAGTATTAGCAACTGCTTGCATAGAAAACATAAAGCAGCTTTCAGCTTCACCATTCATGATGGAAGACCATTCAACCAAAGACTCTTCTGTTCATAAAGATGAACATAGTAAAACCACAACACTCAGACCTCAAATGAGAAAGAAAATAAATACATGTGCACGGTAAGCTTGTAAAGTTATCTTTAAAAACAGACTTCAATTTATCTATTCAATTTAGGGCAGAAGAGACTGTAAGAACTCATTTTAATTACCAGCAACTATACCCTCATTGCCTGAGCAATTTAAAGTATCAAACCTTTGAAAATTCTAGTAAAGCCAGCCTAAAGAACTATGGCAAAATGTAAAACAACTGCATTGTTAAAAAGAATATTCTTTTTCTAGAAATCAAATCTTGTATACATCAATGAATAACAAACAGCCAAAACAATGCGATGACTTCAAAATCAGGTATCTAGCATCTGGTCCAGCTACTCTACTTTAAGCTACATAGAAATATTTATCTATTTACATCTAAATAGCTTGGATTCTGAAAACAGAGCTTTGTTATAAAAAGGTAACACTCTTAAAAGCCTTGGGATCCAACTGAGTTGCTCCGCCTCTGCAGACTTCCTAATAATTCTCCAACTTCTGTTCATATCAATAAAATCTTAATAATATTTTAAGCTTAACTAGTGTTTCACATCACCATTTTATTTACACATGAAACTGGTATAGCTTATTTGCATGCTTCCATGCACACAAATCTGCATATGCAGTCCCTCAAGACAGATATTTAAATAAAAAATTGCAAGCTTTTAACTGCCTACCTAATTTTAAACTACGTTGTAAAAAAAACCCCCTGAATTTGATAACAGGGTCTTAACTATTGTGCAAATACTGCTAATATCACAGTCATTTTAACTTCCGTTACTTCTAATATTAATAAAAAAGTCATTCCTACCGTTTACATTGTTTCAACTTCCTTAAAGTCCAGAAAAGACAGTGGGAGTCTAAGCAGAATTAAAGATATTTTTATAGAGTGAATTTAAAAAGCAGAGAAGTTTACATGTGTTTATCAAAGGCTTCTGATACCAACTGCCTAAGGAAAATAACACCGTAGTTTCACTATTTCCTACCTCGACAACTAAAAAAACCTGATGTGACAAAAAGCGTTAGTAAAAATTATATGTCATAACTATTTAAAAATACAAAACTGCTTATACTGAGTATCATGTCTTATCAAGCGTAGTTTGAAGAAAAATACCAGTGGAAGATTGCCAATTCTCAAATTCAGTTGCAAGAAAGGAAACTTGATGCCCATCTTCTTAATCTCATTATAGTTTTCAAAATACTGTTAAAGTTAGTACATACAAAAAATTTCACAAGTGTCAGTCAGTCAGGTGTACACAGTCTCTTCTGAATGAGTACAGCGTTACGATGATGGAGGAGAGGGAGAAAGGGGAAGCACTGGAGGGTGGCAGAAATAAAACTATGGTGATGTCTTCAAGGGATTAACTGAAATTTAGAAATACTTGTCCCACTGCGTTAAAATTAAACTTTTGTTTACAAACCTGGTCCTTTATTAATCCATTGCAGAATCAAAATTGAGAAGATGACTCAAATTCTGAAACATGGACACAGTAAAACATAATAAAGAACAGGACTGATTTTTTTTTTTTTTCCCGTAGCAGGTTAGGCCTGGAGATCAGTGGCTTTGAAAGACATGAAAAATACACATTGCAATTTCTTGTTTACTACAACCAGTTTAAAAGAAGTTCAGTTTAAACATGGAAAAATATGACTGAATTAACTGTACTGCTTATAGATAGCTTAGGCAATATTCTGGTTCTGCAAAAAAATGATCCTAAGCAACACAAATCACAACTGAATCTAAATGACTAGTGATCAACTAGGGACAAAACCATATAAGCATGTAATAATAATAATAATAATAATAATAAT
>NW_010523397.1:0-2514 GCF_000687285.1 Phaethon lepturus | reverse complement strand
CTGCCAGCTTGGGACTCCCCCGGCGAGCCAGGAGTGGGTCTGAACGTACGTCGGTCCCTCCAACTCGCCACCTGCGAGTGCGAGACCCCCCCAGGCTCCCGATCCCCCATCTAACTCCTGCAGACTTGCACAAACCCAGCGTAACATTTTCGGCCCCCCAGCTTTTGGGGAGGACATCGTCCATTTGAAATGAAAAAGGAAGCGTTATCTTTTTTTTTAAAATCTATTTGTACAGCTTTGATGCCCCTTGAGACTCCAGGAAAGACCTCAGGGCTGCAGGATGTACCTTGTTCTAATTTAGCATCCTGCCCCTGCACGGCCTCTGCTGCTCCTCCATCACCGAATCATCTCTTTTTTATCTCAGGAGCAAGTTTTGCAAAGTTTCATATAAGCTTTCTACGAGTTTTTCCTTGCCCTACAGAAAAGAGCCTGCCTGCCTCCCTCGGCTTCTCTGCTGCGAAATTAGAGGTGGCCTGAGAAGGGAGGAAGGGAGGAAGGGAGGGAGGAAGGGAGGGAGGAAGGGAGGGAGATGAGGCTTTTCTTCCCACTTGAGAATGTTCACAGCAATCCAGGAGACCTGGCAGCTAAGAAAAAGGAAGCCTTCCCCCCACGGTCGCTCCTCCTTTACTGTAAAGCTATGATACTCTGTGGAGAACACTGTGCAAACGTTCAGAGAAATGGGAGGAGAGCGATAGCATAAGGGCATTGTGGAAGCTACGTGCTTTACAAAGAGATTTTTAGGCCGGAGGATTATATGTTGTTTGTAATTTTTTGTGTTAGAAACACTCTACTGTCCCTCAAATGCTGGACAGACAGTTGAGAGTAAAGACCACCACCAGGAAAATTTAAAATCATGTTTCCCTTGCTCCTTAATTTAAAGTTTGGGAAAGAAACTGCATTACGTGCTGTTTCTCTCAGCGGGAGAACCTCGCTCCTCCACCAAAAGCAGGGCACAGAAGAGTGGCAGCCTCCCAGTTTCTCGAACACAGGAGCCTCCCCACCGCTGACTCCGGCCAGAGCACCACTCCGCACCGACTTCATGCTTTCCACGCCACTGCACCATGCTCTTGACAGAAATTGTTTTTTTAGGGAAAGCCACGCCTGGAGGCGGGCGGGCTGAGCTGGGTCCATCTCCCAGCACGATGCCACCGCGACATGCCGCCGCTTGCGAGGACCAGGGGAGGAGGAGAGCTGCACACAAGGCTGGAGAAGGAAAATCTGGGACAGCGGGACAAAGGGAAAAGGCTCGTCACCGGATCACAGTGTGTGTGTCCTCTGTCCCCAAGGTCAAGCCCTGCGGGAAGGCTCAGGGACCTGAGCGGACCCGAGGGCTCCCGGCTGCAGGCAGGCACGAAGGACGGGGACGCGGCACTCCTGGCACGTCTTGGCCGCCCAGCAACGTTCTGCCAGTCCAACCCGTGCCGCCTCCACGGCAAGCGCGCCCAGAGCAGGTATCTGGGGCGTTTCACGTCCTGCCCTCGGTGCTGCCGTACCCCCGCCCGGGCAGGGTGGGCTCTGCAGCCAGCGCTCCCCGTGTCACAGGAGGAGATGTAACGGGTCAAGGGAAACCAGAGCCCGGGGTGGGCAGTGGAGGGAAGGGGGAGCAACGGCAACAAAACCGGCAGGGACCCCCTGCTCCCGGCCCGTCGGGCACGGCGCTCACAGCTCTCCCCTTGCCTCTGGTCTGGTAGGACACCCACGGACGTGGCCCGCTCAGCCGGTACTAAGGAGATGCTCAAGCAGCTGCTGAATTGGAGCCTACTTCTCAACAAAGAATAAAGTAAAATAAATGCACAGAGTGTAGGCAGCACTCTCACTCACGGGATTTTGTGCTGGCATGTTCTTTGCGGTACAAAACCAACGTTTTGCCTATTCCTTAACATTTCCAGCTGTACAGTAGAGCAGGACAATGTTTGCGTGCATCCCTCTCTACACCGTGTTTCCTAAACGCGTTTATAAATGAAAAACCTTTTTTGCATTGTGGTCCAATAAAACCAACTAAAAACACTTTCTCAGAAATTTAAGCCAAACCTTGCCAATGTCAAAAGGAACAAGAGGAGACATGCTACCCAGGGACCGCAAAAGATGCTCCCGCTCCCGCTGCTGCAGGTACCCACCTCCGATCCTCCGAGTCGCCTCCCAAGTTTAAGCTGGGAATGTTTCTCGGTGTGTAGCAAAGCTCAAGTTACCGTGATCTAATTTACCATTTTATGGGGATATAATGTGATCACTATTCAAAGAGGGCGTTCATGGAAGCTGACTTGCAGAAGAGGAGCCCGGCCCAGCCAGGCCGTGACCTGGGCTCTGCCTGTGGCGGCTCTGGCTGCGGAGCACGAGCCTGGCTCCCACGGCGGCTCCCGCGGCTGGGGCAGCTGTCACCCAGGGGTGGGAGCGGGGGGACCGGTCACAAGAAGGCGTTTGCTGCCAGAGCTGCGGCTCCCCGACCGACTGTCAGGAGTCGGCCACCCCCAGGGGCTCCAAGGGGGATGCCGAGACGCGCGGCCCTACGGTGAC
>NW_010523396.1:0-1558 GCF_000687285.1 Phaethon lepturus | reverse complement strand
GTACGCCGAGTCAGAGAAACAGCTAGCAAGTTGGTAAATTAATTTTAAAACAAGCAAACAACAGCAATGCACGTAAATATTTTGCTCAAACTATTACAAAATGGGCAACTGGCGTATCTAAATAAATCTGAAAAGTCTAGGTGAATTTTAAATCTCTTTTTGCTTTAACATGAAGGAATTATCCATTTTAATCTGATAAACACATTACCTAAAGGGACTCGATTCGTTTACTTCTTTCTCTCTTACCAGTTGTTAGCTTGTTAGTGGTTGTGAGTAAATAATGTATGACATTCTTACAGTGATGGGACGAAACAGGGGTGTGCTCTAACAATTTGTTTACAGACTTTATGCTTTTTCCTTATGTAACTGATTGTACTGTTCTTTTTAAATAGGCCATACACAGTGCTGGGGTTTTTTCCCCCATCTAATAACCTGTTTTGGAGTTTCACATCTTGCATGGAAACACTATTAATAATTGCAAGTCCAGAGAAACGTCCTGTCATGAACAAGTCATCAGATACTAATAAAATAATTGTAGTTAAATTTGGTTATTGTTCATTTAAATGCAGTTGTGTGTAGTTTTATGGTATCTGGATATAATATTGTACTAAAATGTGATAGTGCATGTTTACTTTTAGATTGACAACTGTACGCTTTGCTTTACAAAACTACAAGTCAGCTATTTTTTAAAAACACTAAAAAAACCTTAAAGCTTGCAAGGAGACAACACTGACAAGCTTGTTTGGAAAACTATTTATAAGATAGGCAACTAAGCCATAGTTTTTAAAGAATTATGATTTTTTTCCCCTTGGTATGGAGTAGTAAGAATCAATATTGAATTAAATTATGACCTTTATTATCGATACACCAGGAAGCCAAGTTTCCTTTGCTGTCGTGAAACCAATCACGTATGTAATGGCAAAAGTAATGACTATGGCTGATGTTTGCCCCATGTAGTAGCTGCAGCTGTAGTAAAAACTCTGCCTGGGTGTGTATGACAAAAACAGCTGTCTTGTACTTGGTTTTTAAAGTACGTTCTGTAAGGGGCATGTGCTGCCATCTCAGTTTTATCAAAACTTTTTTTTTTTTAATCTGAGAATGTATTACCTGACGTGTATGCAAAATTTCAGAAGAGGAAAAGTGATGGTAAATAAATGAAGAAGGAAGCCCCAAGCCCTCCCCCTCCTAGGCCTGAAGGGCAGCTGTACCAAAGCCGTTGCTGTCATGCAGTGGCGGGTCGCAAGCAGCCTTTCAGATCGCATCCCCGAGCGGAGAAATGCATTTTAAAGCTCAAGCGGTTGAAACATTTGTTCCTCCTCTTTTTCTCGTTTTTGTGCCTGCGGGGTAGCGTTCCGCTGGGTTCCCGGCTAACAGCGGTGACGGGCAACGCGGCGGCTGCGGGAGCGGGCGAGGCTCCGAGCCCCGCTCCGAGCAGGGCGCTGGGGCGGGAGGTACTTCCCAAAGGAACCATTTTTCCCTCGCTGAGGAGCCCCAGCCCCCTGCGTTGTCAGGCAGACCAGTGGGCAGTCGTGCGCCGGTCACGGCAGGCGAGGGCCGG
>NW_010523395.1:2921-13480 GCF_000687285.1 Phaethon lepturus | reverse complement strand
TTCTTTCTGAAAGATTGGGGTTGGCCATCCAAGGCAACAGCTCCTTCTAGCTGGAGGTAGAGGGGGAGCAGAGGGCTGCGGTTTTTTCACTTGCTGGCAGGATTAGGATCAGGGATCAGGACTAGGGTTTGGGATGGCTCTGGCAGGCAGGCCCAAAGGTCCCGGCCAGACTAGCAGAGCCCACAGCAGATCTGGAGGTTGTCCTGTCCTAACTGTGGAGGCTGAACACCTCTAAGCAACCACAGCTTTCCCGTGAGGCTCCCCTTCTGCTGTGGGGAGGGAGACAGGTTCCGGGTTGGTGATTAGACCACGTTGCTACTGAATTATTCTGCACAGAGCTTTAGAGTTAATTTGGGGGACAATCAGCTTGTCTGAGGCTGTCACTGCTGCTGGCTGAAACCTGCAGTGCTGGAGAAAGAGCAATCAGAGCTGTGACCTTGGCAAGGACTGGGGTTAGATTACAGGCATGATTAAATGCCAAGGAGAAGGCTCTGAAGCTGCTATTTGAATACCTGTTTACATGTAGGATAATAGATGGCCACCCGCTGCCTGCAAGGCTGTAATTCACTCTGGGGATTCTGGGACTCGGATGACACCATAAACCATGCGAGGCAGAGTGCAGGATGCTTGCAAAGCAGCGCCGAGGCCCTGCGAGTGATTTACAACCACGGGCTCACTCTATGGCTATCTAATCTATTGTCTTTTTATTGCAGACACTGCACAGAGAAATTATTATTGTAAAAATTTGTTTAAAGGAGCTCTGTAAACTCACTTTGATCTGACAATTTCACCCTAAAATCCTCCTGTTTCTGTGGCTGGAGGAGAGGATGTTTGGAATCTAAATTATCTGCAGGTACAACGCCATCCAAGTCAGCAGCATAACGGCAGGAGGGAGTTGTCGCTTAGGGTTTTACTTTGGGGTGCGTATCTCAGGGTAGAAAGAAGCAGGGGACGGAGCTGAGTAACCCCCGCGTGTGCAGCCTGTGTACCCTGCAGAGCCCCAAGGGGAGTGGTTACCCTGTTAGACTCAGCCTGGGCTCATGTTGTACCTAACTCAAGCCAGCCCACGCCTGCCTGGCACCCCTTGCCAGGCCAGCAAAGGGGCCGGGCTCTCCCATCAGCACTTGAACCTACACAGGCGGCCTCTGAACCCCCCGAAACCTTCCTGCCCGCTCACGACTGAAGACGGCACTGCTGATGGTCCCTGCCGAGCAAGTGGGATATAAATGAAGAGCACTGCAGTAGGGGAAGGTTTGGCAGAGATGGGGAGGAAGCAGGCATGAGCTGAGCTGTAGAGCGGGTCACCTCTTTTTTCCGCTATCAAAAGAATAGGTGTTAATGACTTCTCTGAGCTTCTACTCCTCCTGATGAATAATCTTTTTGCAATCTCTTCTGAAAAGCATGGTTTAGGATTAGGGCTGAAAGCTCAATTTGATTAAAAGAGAGTCAGGTGCAAATTAGGAGGCATTTGGTGCTTAGTCTTGCTGCTTTTTTTATAACAGGGACCTAGATGAAAATATTTCAATTACTATTTACTCTTCCTTAGTGTCTTTCATCAAGAGACTGTCAGGAACTCTCCAAGCCCAGCTCCCTGCTGTGTGAGTGTCCGTTCAGGCACGGGGCAGCTCTGGGCGCAGGAGGCACCGTTGGCCGGGCTGCAAGAGTGGGGCTCAGGCAACTCACATTCAATTACTTTGTGCTACAGACTCACTCTGTGACCTTGGACAGGGTACTTCATCTCAGCTCGCGGTGGTAAACAGGAGATAATATTTCTCTATTTCCTGCAGTGCAATGTGAGAATAAATCAAGTGAAAACGGTAGGCTGTTCAGAGAGGTCTGGGAGCCAATGCCCTCCTGAGGTTTGTCTCCAGACCTGCTCTCATTGCACATCTCCTCCCCTGCACAGCCTGCTTTCATGCTCCGTGCTGCTCATTGGCATCCAACTTTCCTCTGAAGGTACTATTGTGCTTTTGTCAAAGTCCTGACAATCTCAAACTGGTTTTTATGCAGGTTTCCCCAGGACCCTGCAGCATATAATCTGTGGTGTTTTATACAAATGGTTAGCACGTCTCCCACCTTACAATTTGCCACCCATTGTTGCATGACTGGCATCCGGACCTGCAAACTCCTGATTCGCTTAATGTTTTCCCCTTGCTGAAAACCATGAGGTACTCCTTAGCTTGTGACTAATTGTCCAAAGCCATCTGACACAGGGATAATCTATAAATGCTTCATCTATCCATGTCTGTGTGGCAAGCAAGGAAAAAAGCAGTTTAGAAAGATCAATCATCTGAAATCATCACAAAAGACATTGGCACCCAGATCCCTGCCCATCCTCAGCTGAGAAAATGATGGTTCTGCAAGATTAAGGCTTGAGAAGAGCTCTTCTGTGTCTCCATATCTTTTTGATCCTAAGACAGATTACCCAGAGAGTACTAACTGCTCCCTGCTTGTGCTAAACAAAGATAATAGCACTTGGAGTCACCTCCACATAATGGTGCAGCCACCAACTAAATTATCCTTTCTCCCTTCCCAGCACCAGAGCAGGGAAGATGGCTTGGGCACCCTGATGGCTGAGAGGGGAGGGGGAAGGCTGTGACTTGTACCCTGCTCTCTTGGGACTGCCTTAAAAATCAAGTTCCTAAACAGCTGAAGAAACATAAAATGCTCCATATACTCTCTATAAACAAGCAGTTAGAGAAATCCAGGCTGGAAAACACTTGGTGGAATAAGGTCAAGCTTCTCATATGAATCAAATTAGTGGCCGCTCAACTAGCTCCACAGTACATTAGGTTGAAGGGACTGGGGAAATGCAGCTATTTTCAAGGTTATGCTTTTGCTTCCTCTCTGAGCTGCTTGCTGCCAGGGGACCTTGGCCACTTCGAGTCACTTTGGAGGGGATATTTTCTGTCCCCTTTCCAACATCTGCTCCAAAGGTGATAGAGAGGATCCCAATCTGCTGTAAGAAAAGGGAGACAGTGTTACAGACCAGTGTCAATTCCCTCAGGTACCTTTTCTATTCGTTAGTTTGGGAAAGCTCCTTGGAAATAGCAAGGAAGCGGTGGGGGAGACTAAACCCTGAAGGGATTACAGACAGGAACTGCAGAAGGAAATTACCTGGAGTGGTTCCCGTTGGTCTGGGTTAAAAGTGTGGCACGGGATGCTCGCTGCAGTCTAGGCAACCATGCTCACATAGCTGAGCCCTGAGGGACTTTGCTGAGGTTCGAGGGGCAACCTGGGCTGCAAGCAAGAAGTGGGCTGCTGCGTCCCAGGCGTGGGGTGTCCGTGGGATCCGTCTGCTGACCATGACACTCCTCGAAATCAGTTCTGTACCTCACAAACTGTCCCCAGCCTGGCCACGCTCACTGAAGGAGGTAGGAGGCAGGGATGTGTTTAGCCATGCCCTGTGGTTGTGTTTCGGAGACGTCTTTTGCCAACTGTTGAACACGGCCAGGGTGCCTAGCTGTCATCCTTCTCTGCCTGGTTCAGGCAGGAGGGCCTGGTGTTTGCTTCTCACAGTAAAAGCAAGATTGAGCATTGCTCTGAATGCAGGGAGAGTTTCTTGAAACTGAAGCATTCAATTTTACTCCACTGAGCATCCAGTATAATCCATTGAAAGGGCACTGTCCTTCAGGCCTTTCAGCTGGGCTGACAGCTGCCCACTGATTAATTGACAGGTTAAAAAGATTGATTCCACATGTCAGAGCTGTAACCCTGCCAGAACAATACGGCTGTCAATTGGGCTGTAAAACAGACGCTTACATTAACAGCCCTGACAGCAGCAGCACATGAACACATGCACCTGCCTTTATGGAGAGCCTGAACACACAGCCGGGCAAAGATTAATCATCTTGAAAGCAATGTTGTAGGATCAAATAAATGTTTCTGCAGTGGAAAAGTGGTGCAGCGCTGACTTGGCATGGAGTCCAGCTGCAGATGGTGCCCGGCGGGCAGCCGCGGAGGGCATGGGGGCCTCAGGGTGGGGTCTTGCAGTTGTCTTCAACGCTTGGCTTATTATCTTGGCCACGTGTCCTCCCTTTCTCAGCCTACTCAAAGACTCGCACAGACACCGCATAAATACCCACTGTACAGAGAGCACAGCTGTGTTCAGCATCACTTGGCCTCCCCGCGTACACGTGCAGACCCCTGCGGTGGCAGAGCCCTGACCTCTCTGCCCCTCTCCCGTGCTTTCGCCGCTCAGGTGCCTCCTCACCTGTGGGCGTCCCTCGGCACAGGTGACCCAAAGCCCCCCAGGCTCGCTGGGCTGCGGTGCTGCTCCCGGCTGGCCCAGGCAGATGGCACGGCTCGGGGCCGCGAGCATGTTTTGACGTCAGAACAAGCCTCGCCCTGGGCACTAGAAAGCAAAATGCTGAAGGAAATCACTTCTTCCTTTCTCTCTTGCTCGCTTTCCTCATCAGCACAATGTAACTCGTTAATATCTATCACGCAGGGCTGTTTCCAAAGATCCTCAGCTGGAGCACACTCCAATAATCTAAAAGTCTATTTATTCTTCTGACATCCTTTGAAGCCGGGCAAATTGCAGTCAGTTAGAGCCATTCGCTCTCGCTCAGGAGGTCTGGACTGGGGCTGGGCAGAGGCGAGAGCGGGTGCCGGTTCTCCCTCGGAGGGTGAATGACCCCAGCCCAGAGCATCTCAGACTGGAAAGTGTGCTGACACTGGCCTGTGTGCTCCCCACCCAATATGCTGAGGAATGAAAAAACCCTCTGCAATCTGGAGAGATAAGGCGAGGTTGAGTCACAAGTGAGCTCGGCTTTGCCAGAAGACGTTTCAAAGCTTTTATGGTGAGATTCAATACAGATATACAGAGATCAATTATCTTAAAAGCAGCAAGGAGGTTCAGCAAATATTTCCAGCTTTAAACAGGTTTATTTCCATCTGCACTTATCTGTGCTATTTAAACTCCATTGCTTGCAGTTAATCTTTTGTAATGCAGCATAAGAGGGCTTATTTACTTTCTAATGACATCAATTGGCCATAAATATTAGACATCTAAGGTTCGCTGAAGCTGTAGGGACAGTTTTCCATTCCTACTTGACATTTGACTATTTGCAGTGCTTCCTTTCTGTTTGTTCTTGTGTGACTCACTTATCGGCTGTCATAGGCCCGTGTTCGATTTATTTAAATTGAATGAATAAGTACATTAGGCAAAGCTGTCAGGAGAAGAGAGAATGGGAACTCACGGGGATGAGTGATAAGTCAACAAGCTGCGAGGGAGATTCTTAGCAGAGCTGCACAAATCAAAGTGCTAAATAGGAGGAACAAAGACAGCACGGTGACATGATTCTGGTATGAGTGAAACTACAGATCTCAGGGTAAACAGGACCTACCGACCGTAATCTATGGGACACAGTGAGACATTTGCTCTGCACGCCATATCCTCAGAGTAGGCATTGCCATAAGCCAAAGCCTGGGAGCGTTTTAACAATCCTAATAGTTCTAAGAGTTATTATAGGATCAAAGACTCCAGACTATTATCTGCCGCTAAGGTAGGAGTTGTGCAAATACCCAGATATCTTTGTACTTGGGAAGATAGTTTTTCTTTTTAATTTTCTTCATTGCTTGGTACTTAGCCGGACTAATTAATTGTGGAAAGCTCGTATCACGGCCCTACTGGAACTGTTTGCATTGAATGTATTAGTGATGACCTGAGAGGGGGAAAGATAGCTCGAGTTATTTTGTCATTTTCAGATTATGGAAGTAATTTGCTTTGTGTGAGAGTAACGAAGTTTAAAGGCACCTTTTTCAGGGGAACCGTTTTGCCTAGCTGGTCGCTGGTGCTGCACCACTCGTTAGGAAAGGAAACGTAGAGGCGTGCCGCGAGCGTTGTGCTTGTTCTGCTGCTTCCCTCGTAGGAGACTCTGTCCCACTTAATCACAGCAAATTTTAAATTCCTCTGTTCCTTTTACCAAGCCTTTCAGTTATGTTTCGTACAAATTCAGAGTATCTGGGACATCCCAGGTTTGAGCTGGAGCCACCCCACTGCTCCAGATCCTCGGCAGATGCCAACTGCCTGCAGCGAGCCTGGGCAGACTGACCCTGGGTAAGGGGCTGCGCTGTGGGGGGTCACCCAACCTCAGCCCGGGCCAAGGCAGACGCCTGTCAGGCCTGAAGCCTGGGGCTTGTGCCAGGATGGCCCAAATGCCTGCGAACCCCCGGCGGGGCTGCGTGCCAGCCCCTTTGCCAGGCTGCGCGGGTGGCGAGTCTGGCGCAGCCCTGATGGTTTATCTCAGGGAAGGGCTTGGAGGGCCCCGTTCCTGTTCTTCCTTCAGTGCTCCTCTCCTCCAACAACACGCTTTTGTTTTCCACCTCCTAACCTTTGAAACCCCAAAACCCTTAATTGGCTGAACACAGTAAATCAGAGCTGACAGTAGTTGAATAGCAGCTGATTAAAATCATTTGTTTTCAAACTCAGCCAGCTGCAGACTCTTGCCTACATGACTTTTGTGGCATTCCCTGCATTGCTCTTCCTCTCTCTCCCTTTCTTTTAAAGGAATTGCATCACATTTTTCTAATTCTTTGAAAATGAGATCCTCTTCTCAGCCCTCTTCCCTTCCCCACAGAACACCAGCCTCCATTTTACAAGCCCAGCCTTGTTTATCTCCACAGCCACTTGTGAGATTCCCGCAAAGCAGTGGAGCGCTTTCCATTTTCAGAGCACAGGCCACATCTGGTTTGGTTTTGTTTGTGTTTGTTTTGCTTGTTTTTTCCCAAAAGAAAAAAGCAGGGAGGGAGGGAAAAGCATTTAAACTCATCATTCCACGTAGCCTGCCTGCTGATTGCACCCCTGGCCAAACCAGGTCATGAAAGAGTTAGAAAATACTTCAGAAACGCTGTTAAGGAAGCAAAGACAGGTGTGTAAGAACTGCAATGCATTACCTGTCTTTTGAGAGCCTGAGAGAGGTGGGCACCCTTTAACGGGTGCTGTACGTCCTAGAGAGTCAGATCTGCGCCTGAGGCCTCAGGGTGCCAGGGACGACGCAGAGGAGGAAGAGCTCCGGGCCCGGCTCCGGGAGGCCGCGGCTCCTTGAGGCGACGCGGTGGGGGACCTCCGTCTGCTGGCAGAGTCCTGGGTGACGGGACGCGGCCGGTGCTTCCCCGGCGCGGGTGGTTGCAATGTGCGCTCCTCCTGTATTAGGCCACAGGCCATCCCCCAAAAAATGCGTCCTGGCGGAGAGTGCCATTCCCCCATCTCAGGCATCTACGACCACATGCATCAAATTAAAACCAAATGCAAAATATAAATCTCCCTGCCGTTCCTGGGAAGGGTTTCACATGACAACCACATTCCTGTGACACTTTCCATCTTATGTTTTACCGCACAGACTAACAGCTGTTTCCAAAACAAACCCCGGTGATGAACAGACAAAATTTTGACTATTTGGACAAACTTGTTATTGCACCGGGGTCGTGCGTGAGTGGACAATCTGTGTCTGCCGGGCTTCCACCGCGACGGGCGGCGCAGAGCGCGCGTGCGAAGAGCTCACGTGCGGACCTGGGGCCTCGCTAGGGCTGTGCCATCGCTCCCCCCGGCCCCAGCATGTTATGAAGCCAAGTAGTATGTGCTTTGAAAGAGGTGACTTGTCGTACAGAATAGGCCTTATTCTACCTTCAACTTTTGCAAGCTGAGAGAGAAATTTGGGTGCCCTGCTTAATTAAGACTTCTGAAGCTTCCTTATTACTGTTGTCATTTTTGCCGTCCTTGGGGTCGGCAAGCCCTCGGCAGCGGGGACTGTACAAGCACATACGAAGAAGTGGCCCAACCCTTGATGAGTTTCGTAAGTAATCGAGCCCCATCTGACACGAGAGCTTACACCGCTGAAGCTGTTTTCAGTAAGCTTGCACACCTTGGAGCAGTTGCGCACCCATCCTTCTGCAGCTATCGCTCTCTTAGGGCCCATCGGCCTCGGAATCACCCTGCACCGCGCCACGCGCGTCTTCCCACGCACGCCGCAGCTTACCCAGAGCCGGGTTTGCTCACGCGTGCCCGTGGGTGCCAGCCCCGGAACCCGCGCGTCCACCTTTGCCAGTGCGCGGGCAAGCAGCACGACTTCCGAGAGCGACTGCTTCTCTGGGAGGATGTTTACCTTCCACGGCCGCCTTTTCCCTGCATTTAAACAGAAATGTTTCCGTTTCTAAACAGTTTACATTTCTGATTCCAGAGGTATCCACTTTGCCAAAGCCACCAGTATTTGTCTCGCTTTAAATGCGTTTATATGCTAATGCAGGCAGTCTCTCCTGCTTGCACACATACCACACACAACTGCGTAGAAATTACTCTTTTCTTGCTAGATTTACAAAACATGACCATCAAACATCCTTTGGATTTATCTATGTTAACCAAAAGCTATACACTGCCTCGTGCTCGTGTGATACGGACATTCCTGGTGACAAACCAGATGCACACACCTCTGGATTCTCTGTCCAGACTTGACAAATCGGTGCCACGTTTGGAGGAGGAGGAGAGGGGAGGAAGGAGCCGTAATTTCAGGGATACTCTTCTGTGTATGGCTGGACAGCATTTCTCCCTTTTTTACTGCCTTTGGGATCATCTTACAACATTCTCTGTCCAAAGGCTTCAGAGCACTTCGCAGGTATTACCTGCTTACAGTCTGCAGAGGTACGAAGTGCTTTTCCCAAGGTCAGTCAGCCACTCGTGGCAGTGTGTATAATCGCTGCCATTTCCAGACTGCGGCGCCGTTCAGCGCGTAAAAGACTCGTCTCCCTTTCCTGGGGGCAGCGAGATGATGCTCCCGTCGGGTCCAGGCCCTGTCTGCAGAGGCGAAGGCAGGCAGCGGCTGGGGAGCTCAGGAGCTCTCTGGGAAGCCTCCCGGAGACCGCGGCACCCCTGAGGCAGCGGCCCGCGGCGCGGATGCCCGCCCTTGGCGCTACTAAAGGAGTAGGGCGGTTTTGCTGTCGAGTCAGGATTGTTATCTCGTGTCTCTAGTCGCCGTTTTGTCCTGCCTGTTCTCCTCTGCCCCTGTTCACACCTTTTTCTGTTCCACGCCATTCCCGTTTCCTCGCTGCTGTCAGGAGAGTTGGAAAACGCCAGCAGCCCTGCGCTTTGTTAGGCAGTGCTCACAGGCGATAATGAAACGCGACTAAAAGGATGTACCCTGCATGCTTTTCTGTTGAAAACTGATGATTCAATGGCATAAAAATGTTCCGCACTAATATGTAGGTTTTGTTTAACTTTTTCTTGAAAATGGTGAAAACGTCCTGCTATTTAAATCCCCGCATCTTTCATTTTGACTTCACCGTTCTGCATTAAGGTCATATTGTAATTGATACACAAGGAAAGGATTAATTGTTTTGGTTATAATGTAGTAACAGACACTGGCTTTCTGTCTAGATTTCAGACAATTATTCCTATTTGAAACCTCAGAACTTCCCATACAATGGAAACTCCATTTTTCAGCCAGCTATAATTGTAACACCATTGCACCAATATTAATCTTGAAAGGAGGCTAGAAAAAATCAGATCACTTGCGTCTAAGATTTAAAGAACAATGTCATCCCTAAACCACCTTTCTTCCTTTCAAGTTTTCAAGACTGAAAACTGACACTGGAAAGGAGAAAATTTAAACTCGTAGCAGACAAGTTGGACAACTTGCCAAATCATCCAGGGCCCAGCAAAGTTCAGCCTTATTCTTTTGGAAAATAATGATGGAAAATTCATTTAAGTATCGTGTATAGCTTTGCTGGGGTGGAGGAGGGAAGGGGCAAATTTAATTCAGACCCAGAACTCCCCTCAAACGGATGCTGAATGTAAACTTTAGCTGCATTTCTGTCAGACTTAATGGATTTCACTTATGGGAGCTATAATAAACAGCTCATTATGGAGTCAGCTGCGGGAGCATTTTGAGCCCAGTAGGGTCATTTGTTTTCCAAGGCAGATTTAGTCTAAAGGGGATGGACAGAATAATCCAGTGTTTGAAGTGTCTATATCAATACTTGAGTAACAGTGACAAAGTGGTATTTTGGGTCTCCAGCAAAGGCCACTGTCGGACTAAAGCATGGCGTGGAGCTCCGGAGGCCAGCTGGGCTGCAGCTCCAGTTAGGTGGTGGGTCGCTGCTGGACACAGGGAAGCCAGTTCTCACAAAACAGATTTCAAGCACACTGTCGTCGTTAAAAATCCCGGCTCCTGGAGTCCTGCTATTGCATGAAAATCTGACTTCTTTTCTCTGTGTGTGAGGAAGTTTCCATCCTTCACGCTTGAAGGGAAATTATGAGTCCCAAAAGCCAAAGAAAGCAACAGCAGAAAGACACTTCTCTCTGTTTCACACGGTTTTAAGCCACTGCGCAGTTTGGGGGAAGAGGGGTGCCTGGCTGGGCACAGGGAGCCGATTTTCCCAGCCTCGCCTCCCCGCCCCGGCGCAGTGCCGCTGCCAGGACTCGCAGGGAGGGAGGGTTTACTCACAGTAAAGCAGGGACAAAAAAGCAGGTGAGCAATGTTGGTACCTTCTTCGTTGCTTGTGGATAAGCTAAGCCACGAGAGCCCGCGCGCCCACCACCCCGGCAAAAGCTGCTCCCCCACGGA
>NW_010523395.1:687-2890 GCF_000687285.1 Phaethon lepturus | reverse complement strand
AGCCGCGGCGAGGAGAGCCGCCGCCGCAGACCTGCGCTCCGACAAACCTCTTGAAAGTCTGAATTTATAAGTCGATAAACATCTGCGGAGCGAGGGCTTGGGATCCAAGCGCACCCTCTGGAGCGGATCGTCCCCTGCTGCACATCTGGCGGGGGGCCGGGAGGGGAGCAGGCATCTGCGGCCGAGGCAGCGGCTGGCTTTGTACCGCCATAAATCTCCTCCTCCCCCGCACCATTAATCTGAGCCATCCCCTCACCAGGATGAAGCCAGAGGACAGTGGTTTCAAACAGTATGACTGTCAAATTGCTCAGCACGCAATAAATCACACGCAGCATCTTCCCTTTCATGTCTGCTCTGGCTGGGGGACTTGCAGACACTTCTTAAACACTTCCATACCCGCGGAGATGCTCTCTGCTCGCCTGCACGCTCTGCCTGGGCCGCGCGCGGGGAAACTTTTTGCCTCCACAGAGCGGAAGGTAAATCATTCACGCAGGGAGCAAGGGGCGGCTGGCTTGTAAGCGTGAAAGGGGCTTGGAGAGGCATTTGCAAGTGCTCGGTTTCGCGTGTCGTTGGGTAATTTGTGCATGCGTACGCGCATACGCGGAGCCTCTTGCTCTTTCATACACAGAAGTGTGTATGCACACAGAGAGCACTCGTGCCTGCACCTATTCTTGAAAGCTAAAAGCCTTCTTTTCTTCCCCAAGGTAGGAAAAAGTACACCGCTTTGAGGAGCAGGGATGCGGGTTATAGAGGATGCCTGGGCCAAAATGTGTGGTTGCTGGGCCGAAACACACGATGATGCACTGTTTTGTTTTCACCTTGTTGATGTTTTGGATTTGGAGAAATGGAGAGAAAACGCTGCCTTCCATTTTAGTGAAAGAAGAGGCAATTCTTGTGTAAGGTCTGCCAGGTTTCACTCAGTGGCTTCTCCGATTTGCTGATGGCCTCCAACTGCTGTGGTGGAGTTTTAGACACCTCTAGAGATGGCAGAGGATGTGTTGGTAGAGGTACAGAGGATTGTTTCTGCAGTTTCTCCTGTTCATAGTAATAAGAAAAATAAAGATCCCTGTAAATTTAGTCTAGAAACTTTACTGGTTAATAACCCTGTAATAAACCCCTAGACTGCAACTTGCAAACGCCGTTGCAGGTGTTGTTGTGAACACCTTGAAAGCCTCTGTTTTCTCTGCTGGAAAAATGATCTCCACTGTGTGATGACCCTTAAAACTTACCGGTTCTAGGAGATGACAAAAGAATTGAGTACTCAGGGAAAAAATAATTAGCTGCAACAAGAATAGCTGTTCTTCTTTATAGATTAGTTTATTTTTGAGTTTTATTCCTGAAGATGCTATTGATGTTTGACCAGCTTGTTTGAGGTCAGCCTCGTAATTTCTCATCCCTTAATTATTATACCATTTGTTAAACCAATGAATGTTATTAATCAAAACTAACTAGGCAGTGGAATAGATACAGGTCACAGTATTGTTATAGCCTTTCCACGGGTGTTTCTGTAGTTGACCTGTGGCCGTGTGGATTCTGGAGCCTTTTGTAAGCGTCGAAGGGAAGAAATAAGCCAAACTCATTCGAGCAGCTTCCACTCATCTGGTGGGAGCAAACTCCCCCGGGGTGTCCCTGGGGTGCTGCTGGGGGCAGTGGGGATGCCGCATTCAGCCCCGGCTGTGCCAGGAGAAGTTGGGAACGGCGATTTCTCTGCCTCCCGGCCAGCTGCCTGTGATGGTCCTGTGCTGACTCTGGCTGTCTAGATTCCTGTCTGAAATACTTTGACTAACGATACTTCTCTTTGCTGTGAGACTCAAAGCAATTTTAGTTATTAATTCTCGCAGCTCCCTTCTAAAATGGCCGGTTACCATTTGTGTTGAACAGGCAAAAATGAAGCACTGTTGACAAGAGCAGTGTGGTGCGTTGGTGCTAGAGGCAGGAACAGAGCCGGGCTCCTGGGCTAGTAGCTTTGACCACGAGAGCTTCCCACCTCCTGTGCCGGGTGTGACCCCCAAGAGCACGGCGGTCCCTTGCACCCACCAGCCTCGGGGCCACGGCCGGGCGCGGTAAAGCAGCGGCTCTGTTCCCCTGGTTTCCAGCTCCATGATTTAGGAGCAGGAACTTTGTTCAGCTGAGATTTCTAAACTCCTACTCACAATCACCCCACATTCCTGGAGAGGCAAATGTTCATGTACCTACCTGAGTC